>NC_058412.1:78985421-79123474 GCF_002201575.2 Neomonachus schauinslandi | reverse complement strand
ATAGATAGATAGATAGATAGATAGATAGATAGATAGATAGATAGATAAAGATATATAGCTTTCTGGAGAGAGAGAGAGAGAAACATACAGACATCCTATTGGTTCCATTTTCCTGGAGAATCCTGACTAATACACTGGAAGAAGAGGGCCTTGACCTAGGACTTAATGGAAGGAGGAATGCAGTAGGGAGTTTGGCACAGCCATGGTATCTGGGCTTGAGTGTGAGACCTGGTCCTAGGCTGCCCTGGGTGGGGGTGTGCTCCACATGCCCAGGCTGATGTGGCTGCTTGCTGCTCTTGCTTTCCAGGGCATAACCAAGCTGGGCTACCTTTCCATGCTGGGCTATTATGATGGTGTCCAGAGGTCTATAGGCATTAGCTAAGGCAATCTTGTTTTTCTCTCTTTCATAAAGGGAGTAAGGGAGAGAGAGGGAGAGAGGGAGCAAGAAACGTGGACTAGCATTTAGCTCTGCTAAATGGTTCTTGCTTAGTTATGCTTCCCTGGGAAGGAGCCCATGGTGTCCTGCACATCCTTCACTCTACAATGGGATCACATCTCTGTAGTACGCCATCACTGAGCTGGCTGGCTAAGAAAGCAGCATTCCTGCTTTTCTAGAAACTTCCATACAATATAATTCTCTATGGAAAGTATTTAATAATTGTGGGTTGTGACTCTGATCAAGAAGTAAGCATTTGATAAAACAACAGCATGTGGTTAGAGGCAAAGACACCCCCAAATCTTTAATTATTTTAAATAGTGAAAGTGTGTGAAAAGTCTTATAATATTAGAGCTAAAATGTACCATTAGGGAGGATTTAATCTATTTTTTCAAATGAAGAACAAGATCCAGATAATTATCTGAAATATTTATAGTACTTACAACCCATCTCATTGAGCAGATCTGAGAATAGAACTTACATTTCCAAATAAACACATTCCATTTACCACACTTTAAGAAGGTCCTTGAGAAGGGTTATTTGTACACTGTCTACAGATGTGTGGTAATGGCTATAATGTTTTCTGATTGCATAAAATAGAAGTCTACTCTCTATTCATGTTCTCACTAAAATTAACGTGCTCACTGTAAAATCCTCTAATTGTAAAAACAATGATTGCTGTTCTTTCTTAGAGTTTACCTGGGCTTTGGGGAGACAGTTTGGATAGCCAACATCTCTTAAAATTGCAATCCAGGGGACACCTAATTGGTGATTTTTCTTCTCTCCACAAAAGTTTCTACAATAGGAAGTGACCTTCAGTGTCATTCTGGAGAGGATTCCTTTCTAAAAGTAGCCATTATATTCTTTCAACACTGCATGAACCGACTGGCAAAATGGAAACTTGACTGTCCAGTGGGGGAAGGCAAGCCAGAGCATGGAGCAATATGTGATCAAGTGGTAAATCCATGGGCAGAGGGTGTAAGGGCCGTGGGAATGCTACAAATGTGAAGACAACAGCAGGAAGGGTCGACTGAGAACTGGAGGATGGAGTCAGGGCAGGGCCTCCAAAGATGACTATAGAGAACATTGGGGACCGAAGAGCACACAGATGTTGATTTTAATGCAAATGGCTGCAGTCTCTTATTGTTCCTTTTTTTTCTCCTACAGTTGCATCAGCTCTTCTTCCTATTTTCATGCAAAGAGATACCTTTGATTTCCAGGCATCATTCTCTTCTCACTTTCCATGCTGGAAGCCTTGCATTGCTACTGTGGCAGCCTTAACTAGACAGAATATCAAAATCTTCAAACTGCTTCATTCCAGCCTCCACCTCACCACTCCATCAAAATTGCCCTAGCCAATGACCACCATACAACTATACAGCCCAATCCAATGAAAACTTTTCAGGGTTCATTCTTATATGACTTTTCAACAGCCTTTGGTATAGCTTGGCCACTCTCTCCTTGAAATCCTTTTCTCTCTTGTCTCTGGGATAGTGTACTCCCAGCACCTCTATTATTCTGCCCCTCCTTCTGCATTGCCAGAAACTCTTCCACTACACAATGTTTACATGTTGGGGGTCCCTCAGGGGTTGGCCCTGGGTCATCTTCCCTTTTCCCCCACTCTGTCGCTCTCTAAGAGAATTGCCTGCCCTGCCCAGAAATACCAAGGTATCTAGGAAGTAGTGGTAGGTATAACCCTCCCCACTAAAAGAAACCCAACATCCAGGTCTGGCAAAAGCCTTCCTATCCCCTCAGGCGGCAGCAGCAGCAGGGACCAGCTGGAGCCCAACAGCGCCAGATAAGACAGGCAGGTCAAAGACTCTTAAAATTAAACTGTTATTGGAACTAGAGCCTATAAAACTAGGGCAAGACACCCATACTAAACCTAAACTGGGTATACAACTAATGTAAAGATAACAGAACTCAGTCTCCTAATATAATAGACAAAGTTTCCAAGATAGAATAAAAAAAAAAATCACCTGTCAGACCAAGAACCAAAAAAATCACATCTTGAATGAGGAAAGACAAAGGAACTAACACCCACACTGAGATGAATCAGGTATTAGAATTATTGATAAGATTTCTAAAGTAGCCATTATAAAAATGTTTCAATAATCGATAACAAATTCTCTTGAAATAAATGAAAAAAAAATCTGACTAAAGAAACAGAAGCCATAAAAAAAAAAAAAAAAAAAGAACCAAATGAAAATTACAGACCTGAAAACACAATGACAGAAATCAGAAAAACCTTACTGGATGGGCTCAATAGTTGAATGGAGGTGAAAGAGGATAGAATCAGTGGACTTGCAGACAGACAACAGAAGTCACCCAATTTGAAAAACAGAGAAAATAGACTGAAAAAAATGATCAGAGATTCAGAGAACTGGGAAATGTTAAGAAAAGACCCAACCTTTATAACCTTAAGAGTCCCAGAAGGAGAGGAGAAAGAGGGCAAGGAAAGAGTATTTGAAGAAACAATGATAAAAATGTCTTGAATTTGGCAAAAGACACAAACCTACAGATCCAACAGCATAAACCCAAAGCAATCCACATCAAAACACACCATAATTAAACTTCTAAAACTAAAATCAAACAAAAGTCTTGAAATCAGTCGAACAGAAACAATACCTTACCCATAGGGGAACAGCAATTTGAATTTGACTTCTCATATGAAATCATGGAAGCCAGAAGAAAGTGGCATACTTTTCAAGTGCTGAGAGAGAAGAACTGCCAACTGCAAATTCTGTATCTGGTAAAATTCTCCTTCAAGAATGAAGAGGAAATAAAAAAGATTCTCAAACAAAGGAAAATTAAAAGAGTTTATTGCTAGCATACCTACAATGAAAGATTGGCTAAAGGAAGTTCTGCAAACAGAAAGTAAATGATAAAAGAAGGAATATTAGAGTATTGGAAAGAAAAAGGGAACAATGAAAAAAGCAGAAATAAGGATACTATAGACTATCTTTTTCTTCATAAACCTTAGAAATCATATTTTATTATTGAAATAAAAATTATAACACCATCTGATGTGCAAGAAAATGATATTTAAAAATGAGGAAGGTAAAAGGACCAAATGGAACTGAGATTTCCATACCTCAATTTAAGGTAAAATATTGATATCAGTAGACTGTACTAAGTCACATGTATATATTGTGATACTCAGAATAACCACTATAAAACTTATACAAAGAGATATTCTCGAAAACACTATAAATAGGGGCGCCTGGGTGGCACAGTTAAGTGTCCAACTCTTGGTTTCAGCTCAGGTGGTGATCTCAGGATTGTGAGATGGAGTCCTGTGTCAGGCTCTGCACTCAGCAGGGAATCTGCTTGGGTTTCTCTCTCCTTCTCCCTGTCCCTCTCTCTCTCAAATAAATAAATAAATCTCCAAAAAGAAAACACTATAAATAAATCATTATGGAATCTTAAAATTATTCAAGTAACCTGCAGGAAGTCAAGAAATGTGAAATAGAGGAATGAGAAGCAAAAGAAACAAATAGAAACCAAATAATAAAATGGCAGACTTAAGCACTAACATATAAATAATCACCTTAAATATAAATGGTCTAAACACTCCAAATGGCAGATTGGATTTTAAAAAATAACCCAACTGTTTATATAAAAACTCATCTCAAATTCAGTGACACAGGTAGGTTAAAAGTAAAAGATGGGGAAAATAAGCCATGAAAACAATTTTTTAAAAAATCAGGACTCACTTTATTTTAATATCCAGTAAAGAAGACTTCAGAGCAAAGAAAATCACTGGAGATAAAGAGGAACATTACATAAAGGTAAAGAGATCAATCCATAAAGATGATATAACAGTGCTAAATGTGAATACACCAAACAACCAAGTCTCAAAATACATGAAGCAAAAACGATAGAGCTAATAGGAAAAATAGAAAAATCCACAATTACAGCTGAAGACTTCAACACTTCCCTCTCAGAAACTGAAAGAACTGCTGGATGGAAAATCAGCAATGATACAGAAGATCTGAATAACACAATCGAACAATAGGATCTACTTGGCATATACAGTAAACTCCATCAAACAGCACTAAGCTAAACATTTTTTTTCCAGCGCCCATGGAACATGGTAGACTATGTTATGGGCCATACAACAAACCTCAACAAATTTTAAAGAACTGAAATCATAGTGTGGTCTCTGGCCACAATGGAATCAGAGAAGAAATCAACAACAGAAAAATAAGTAAGTGGAAAATGAACAACACAATTATAAACAATTAGTGGGTCAAAAGAATCTAAAGGGAAATTTTAAAAAAATACATAGAACTGAATGAAAACAAAAATCAGCATATCAAAATTTGTGGGATGCAACTAAAGAAATAATGTGAAGAAATTTATGGCCCTAAATGCTCATGTTAGAGAAGAGGAAGATCTAAAATCAATAATCTGAGTTCCTACCTCAAGAAACTAAAAGAAAAGAGCAAAATAAACCCAAAGCAAGCAAAAGAAAGGAAGGAGTAGAGATGAAATTTAAAATGGGAAAAAAATAGAGAAAATCGATAAAAAACAAAAGCCAGCCTTTCAAAAACAATCAATAAAATTGATAAATCTCTAACAAGACTGGAAAAAATAAAATGAAAGACATATCATCAATATTAGAAATGAAATGGGGTATATCACTACAAGTCCTGCATCCATTAAAAAGATAATAAGGGAATACTATGAATAACATTAAACTCATGTATTTGACAACTTCAAAGAAATGGACTAATTCTTTAAAAACCACAAACTACCACATCAACCAAAAGTAGATAATCAGAATAACTCTCTAACTATTAAAGAAATCAAGTTAATAACTGAAAAGTTTCCACAAAAGAAATCTCTAGGCCACTACAGAATTCTTCCAAACATTTAAACAATTAACACCAGTTTTATACAATCTCCTCCAGTAAGCAGAGCAAGAAGGAACATGTACCAACTCATTTTATAAGGCTAATATTACCCTAATACTAAAACCAGAAAAAAACAGTACAAAGAAAATACAGACCAAAAACTCTTGTGAAATTAGATTTTAAAACCCTCAACAAAATATTCACAAACCTTATCCAATAAGGTATGAAAAGAAGTATACACCATAAAGAAGTGGGATTTCTTTCAGGTATGCAAGTCTGATTCAACACTCAAAAAAATCATTCAATGTTAGGCTTCACATCAATAAGCTAATGTAGAAATATCATATAATCATATCAGTTGGCACAAAAAAGCATTTGATAAAATCCAACACGATTCATAATAAAAATCTCAGCAAGTTAGGAATTGAAAGAACTAACCTCAACTTGACAAAGAATTTCTACAAAAAAGAAATTACAACTAATCTTATACTTAATAAGGAAAGACTGAATGCTTTCCCCAGGAATCTATGAAAAACCTTTTAGGACTACTAAGTGAGCTCAGTAAGCTCACAAGATACAAAATCAACAAAGAAAATGAATTGCATTTCTATATACAAACAATGAACATGTGGAAATCAAAAGTTAAAAAATATAATACCATTTATAATAACTCCAAAGAAAATGAAATACTTACGGGTACACTTAACAAAACCATGTACAGGATCTCTATGCTGAAATTATAAAATGTGACGAAAGAAATAAAGAAAGACCTAAATATATGGCAAGCCATATTGTGTTCATGGATTGGAACACTCAACGTAGTAAAGATGTCAGTTTTCCCTAAATTGATCTACAGGTTTAAGCAATTGCTAAGAAAATCCAAGCAAGGTTTTCTGTAGATATAGACAATCTTATTCTAAAACTTATATGGTAAAGCACAGGCCTTAATAGTGGGTAGAATGATTCCTCCCACTTTATTGTTCTTTGTCAGGATTGTTTTAGCTATTCTAGGGCCTGTGTATAACTACGGTAGTCAAAATAGCATGGTAGTGATATAGGGCTAAACACATAGATCAATGGAAAATAGCAAACTCAGAAACAGACCCACACAAATATGTCCAATTAATTTTTGACAAGATGCGAAGGCCACTCAATAGAGGAAGGACAGCCTTTTCAATAAGTGGTGTTGGAGCGACTGGACATTTGTAGGCCAAAAAAAAAAGAACCACGAGATAAACCTCACACCTTAGACAAAATTAATTCAAAATGGATTATGGATTTAGGAAGTAAAATGCAAAATTATAAACTTTTAGAAAAAAACTGTATGAAGAAGTCTTCAGGAACCAGAACTATGCAAAGTGTTCTTAGACTCGACACCGAAAGCATGATTCATAAAAGGAAAAATTGACAAGTTGGTCCTCATCAAAATTAAATACTTTTGCTCTGTGACAGCTCATGTTCAAAAGATGAAAAACCAAGCTACGGACTGGAAGAAAATATTACACACCATATATTTGACAAAGGACTAGTATCTAGGCTATATAAAGAAGGCACAAAACTCAATAGCAAATACCAAAAAATCCAATTACATACTGGGCAAAAGACATGTATAGACATTTCACCAAAGAGGATCTACAGACAGTAAATAGGCACATGAAAAGATGTGCAATGTCCTTAGCCATGAGGAAAATGCCAATTAAAAACAATGAGACACCACTTCACATGTATCATAATGACTGAAATAAAAAATAGTGACAAGGGGCGCCTGGGTGGTTCAGTTGGTTAAGCATCCAACTCTTGGTTTTGGATCAGGTCATGATCTCAGGGTCATGATCTCAGGGTCGTAAGATCGAGCCCTCTGTTGGGCTCCTCACTCAGCTGGGAGTCCATTGAGAGTCTTTCCCTCTGCCCCTCCCAACCTCCCTGCGCATGCTCTCTCACTCTCTCTCTCTCTAAAATAAATAAATAAATCTTAAAAACAAATAGTGACAATACTAAAAGCAGGAAAGGATGAGGAAAAAACTGGATCTCTCATGCATTGCTTGTGGTAATGTCAAATAGTACATCCACTCTGGAAAAGAGTTTGACAGTTTCCTATAAAACTAAACATGCAACTTCCATATGACTCAGCAATTATACTTTCATCTTTTATGCCTGAGAAATGAAAACTTGCATTTACACAGAAACCTGTATATGACTGTTCACAGCAGCTTTATTTGTTATAGTCCAAACTGGAATTCACCCCAATATCCTTTCATAGGTGAATGGTTAAACAAACTGGTACATCCATACCACAGAATACTACTCAGCAATACACAGGAATGAATTATTAGCACACTCAATAACTTCGGTGAATCTCTGGTGATTTATGATGAATGAAAATAAGCCAATCTCAAAAGGTTACATGCTGTATTATTTCACTTATATAACATTTTTGAAATGACTAGTGGCTGCCAAGGATTAAGGATGGGGTTGGGGGTAGATAGAGGTGGGTATTATTATGAAAGAGAAAGAGGGACACTTATGATGTTGAAACTATTCAACATCTTGACTGTGTTGTGGATACATGAACCCACTTAGGTGATAAAACTGTATAGGACCAAATACACACACACACACACAAATACAAGGAAAATTTGGTAAATATGAATAAACCAGTGGATTGGAGCAGTGTCCATATCCTGGTTGTGTTATTATACTATAGTTTTACAAATTGTTACTACTGGGGAAACTGAGAAAAGTATACAAAGGATCTGTTTCCTGGATGTGGGTTCTCAACAGGACTAAAATTTTCTCAGTGTCAAGGATAGCTGTTCTGGCTTTTTTTTTTTTTTAAGATTTTATTTATTTATTTGAGAGAGAGAGAGAGCACAAGCAGGGGGAGCAGCAGGCAGAGGGAGAAGCAGGCTCTCTTGCTGAGCAGGGAGCCCGATGTGGGGCTCGATCCCAGGACCCTGGGATTATGACCTGAGCCGAAGGCAGACGCTTAATCAACTGAGCCACCCAGGTGCCCCTGCTCTGGCTTTTTAGTTCTCACACAACACTTAGCACTGAGCCCACCACATAGTAGCTTCTCAGTGAACCCTGAGAATTCCCTTATAATGGATGATATCATCTGATGAAGTAGGCATGGAAGACTGTCAGGACATTTATCAACAGATACTTGGAAAAGTTTCAGTCGTGGGTATTTACCTTTTCCAAGGACAATCTTACATGTCAAGAGCACTGGTGTTTACTTTCAGTACATGCTCTGCATCTGTCACACATACACAGGACATGCACAACTGTGAAGACTGTGGTTGGACAGGGCTTTCGAGTGCTGGTTCTCATAGCAACCAGCAAAGAGCCACTTCACATGTGTACTTGTAAAATCACTGGACATGATTCAGTGACTTGCAATACAGCTTCTGCTAGGAGTACGTTTCTTTCTTGGGTTCATATTTTATTATGCTTATTATGAAGCACATCGTGGTTACAAATTCAATACTCAGTGTTGTTTAGTCTCAAAGGACCCTATGTTGGGCCCGTCTATTAACCTTAGATGAGAAATGAGTACATTGAATTCAATTAAACACTTGAGCATTTTCTACATGCAAGGCACTGGCCTGGAATCCCTCGGGGCAACAGAGAGGAATAAACAATGGTTCCTGTTCCCAGGCAGCTAACAGCTCATGTGGAGGGTCTCTACCAGTGCTGTCAGAAAAGACTGGATTTGGTATGAGCTGTCAGTTGGTGCTGATATGAAGCCCTGGGACCTTGGAAGTGATGACTTCTGGTCTGTGGTGGGTGCCCTGGAGAGAGGCACAGGTTTACGGAAATTGCTATGGGCTACAATGGTTAGGACCCTGTTTGCCAAATCACCCTGTCTCATATGAATCCTCACTTCATCACTTACCAGTGGGTAATATGAGGCCTGTTCCCCTTCCTTAGAATCAGGAAAACATTATCAACCACCCTGAATTGGTGTGAGAAACAAAAGGTAATGTATGTGACCTATTTAGCACAGAGCCTAGCATACAGTAAGTGCTGCCTAAATGCTGGCTATTATTACTTAGCTGGGGGAAAAGGATGAACAAGACATAAGTCCCCTTGAGCTGCTTTCCATCCAGTGGTATGCTAAACACGCATGCAGAGAGATTACAGGGCAGTGGGATCCATGTTATTGCAGACAGGAAGAGATGAGTGTGGCTTGCACTCAGGAGGCCAACAGATGCCTCGTGGTCATCACAGTGCCATTCACAGCTGCCTAAAGCAGGTTTTATTTACACCGCCACCAGCTTTTGTGCTCACCATTGAGTAAGACAGACAATGTGGCCTGAGCTCACTGACTGCTCTGCCAGCTCACTGTGTTCATCTCCTTGTTGCTGGCTCCCCGTGGCACTTGGCTGTTTGCAAAGCTGTAGAAGGAGAAGTGTTTTATGTGGGCTCTCCTGCAGGATATTTGTCCCCTGGGTTACCCAGTATCGATGTGGCCCCAGAGAGAGACCTGCTGAGGACCTATCATTACCACACCCCCTTCAAGCACAGGCACATCCAGCTTGTTTCTAGCTCGCCACCTTTGGTGTGAGAACAGTATCTATGCAGTTACCGTTTCTTATCTCGAGAAAGGGTCCCCACTTCCTGAGGGGGGGGAGCTCAGGGTGGCAGTGAGATTGCATCTTGTAGCTCAAAGCATCTTTTTTCTCCTTGCTCTGAGTCAGCTTTGTGGGGTGCTGTGATACAGAAAGTGCCTTCTAGGGACTCACTGTCCTGTGGTCCAAACCACTTCAAGGTACAAATCCTCTCTGTGCCCAGTAGCCCCACCTCAGACCCTGGAACTTGGCAGAGCTGGGTGTGCTCACTTCTAGCATCCACCAGACACTGAGTCGTCATCCTCTGCACAGAGAACTATATAGAGAATCAGTCCTAATTTACAATCTGAGGTAGGAACTCTTACAAATGCCAGTTTGAAGTCCTAGTAAATTTTGTCTCAACATAGTGATCAAGAGTGATATTTTAGAAGGAATAACAACAGCGTGGAAAGCTGTGCCATTTATTTGCTTTCTTGATTAATATCAGTGTACAGGGAGCATGGTGGGGTCTGAGGGCTCCACACAGTCCACCTGCCCCCGGGGTGTGGGCAGTAACTGCCGGTGAAATAGTTGTGGGGACATGGCAGTTTAAGGTTTGCCAGGTGCAATCTAGAAAACGGGCAGAAGCCGTGAGAGCAAGCATAAGGAAAAGGATCCTTATCAAGGGGAATCTGTGAGATAACCTGCCAAAGAAACACTCAGGTCAGAGTTTGAGTAACCATAGTGGGCGCTGAAGCCCAGCGTGCATGGGCCTCTGACCGAGCCAGGGGGACCCCAGTGTCCTCACAGAAGACTCCAGCATGTGACGGTGGGGTCAAGCAGGCTTAGAGCAGGAACTGTGGGGTTCTCTTCTCTGAGCTGGGAGCATTCAGGAGGTGAGCCCAGGGTCCCATCCTGACCCATGCCACTAACATGAAGAGTATATTCTCCTGAGGTCCCAGGATTTGAGACCCAGATATTTTCTCCAGGTGTGAAGGAAAACTCCTGGTTTAGAGAGAACAGCTCCCTTTTTCCCCTTAGCCAAAGTCCCCAGGTCTAGAGACTCTGCTGCTGATCAAAAAGTAGCCCTGAGATGCAAGGCTACAGCCTGCACACAGGTAAGGTCTCCCTGCCCCTGAAAAGCCTCTGAGGCCCAGGGCAGTTCCAGCCCTCCCATGTCCCTCTGCTGGCCTTGGCGCCCAGGAGACCATCCTCCTCCTCAGAGCCACAACTCTCTAGCTCGTGGGACTCTGCCAGTCTTTCTCAACCTGTCCCGAAGAATCATCAAAACTGCTAACATTGTTTTGATCCAAACCCCATTCTGGAGTTTTAAATGTTCCCAGTTTGTTTTGTAAAATAAAAATCCATGCTCCTAGGGTTGGAGGAGTGCTAATTAGATAAGGAAAATGCTTCTGGGTCCTCTGGATGCACAACTCACACTTGGGGAACTGAAAAGAGGCAGAGCCAGACCAGAAGGTCACCAGGATGGTGAAGGTGCCGGAAGCCATGTACGGGAGAAGCCACCAGTGTGGGTGAGCAATGGGAAGACCAAGGGGCACGTGGCAGGCAGACTCCGGGTTTGTCAGGTAGGAGGGGGAAGGACACCAGTTCTTGTAGCTCCAAGGGCAGAGGCAGGACCAAACAGGTGGTCATTTGGAGGGTAGGGAACAGATTCGGTATCCCTAAGTGGGCCTTGAGCCCCTGTTGCTGGTTTCCATAGGGGATGTCTATATGGGAAGGCTCATGAACAGGATGTGAGAAAGGAAGGGGACACTCCTCAATCCAGCAGATTAACACCAGCCACTCTGCAGGTGGGCAGACCCTGCAGGCTGCACCCCATGTCAAATCTTCAGCATGGTAGACAGCAATGGAACCCGCATACCCCTGAGCGCCCATTACTCCTTGAGTTTGGTGGAGTTGGATATTCAGGCCCTCTGCTGGGGGTTCTGGGGAATGAATTCCTGCTCCGGGTGGGAGGTTGAGCTACATAAACCCCCAAGCTCCCTGATAGCTCTGAAAGGCTATGATTAAACCATGATTCAACTACTTGTTCTTCAAGTAGATTCAAGTAACGCACTTGGAGTCTAGATCTGTACAGGAAGGAGCAAGCCCTCCAAATCTGAGCACCCCACTGTTCTGGGCACCAAACATCCATGGCACTCTTTTGTTTTCTGTGCCATAGATGTCTGGATTCTCTCAGTCCCATCTTTCACTCTTCCTGCATCTCCACAACACTAGCTTGACTCTGTTTTTCCTAGGGTCTTCTTGCTCCCTGGGATGCAGCTGTCTTGCATCCAGCCCCCGTGACCCAGGGTTTCCACCAGTTGCTGACCGGGCTCTGGGAGCCCTGGGCCTCACCAGGGTCAGACAAACTTTCCTTCTGTTCAGGCTTGCACAGGTGACCCACTGACCTACTTTTCTGTACTGCTTGGCATAACTCAGCATCCTTGCAGTCAAAGTGCCCCTCCTCCGCGGAGTTGTGATGTTTAGATTCTGTGACAGGAAACATGAGGGTAACGGCCCTGCAGATAAAAATGTAATGCACTGAGGTCTTCATGGCCACCAGGCTGGCTCTGTTTAATTGCACAAATATCATTTATCACGAGACATGTGACAAATTCATCTGCATTTTTTTCCAGCTTACAGCTCTGCATTCTCTCATGCATGTCCATTAGGTTTGCTTCTCCTACTTACATATTTAAATGAAAACAAATTGGCTCATTTACTCTGAGACGCTCAGCTTGACAGAGATTCAAAGTGTGTGTGAGTGTGAGTGTGTGTGCGTTGTATTTGTTTTGCCTCAAAGGGTTCGGATGTCTGGGTGGAATGGATCATTCAAAAAGAAAGAAATTTCCAGAATGTCTTCAATCATCTGCACAAAACAGAGTCTGAAATTGCTAAGGAAAAACCATTGATAAAACCACCACCACAGACAAAACCCCATCAATGTGGCAGTCTGTTGCAAATGTCACAGCGTCACATATTCTTTATACCTTCACAAAGAGCTGCAACCGATTGTGGAATTACTTTTCCCTGCCTGTCTGAACTGGTTTAGAAGACGGCTGCGAGGGGAGTAAGGCCACTTGCAATGCAGAATGGGGACATGCTGAAAGGGCTGGACTTCGGAGTCAGCCCCAGGTTGGGGAGGAGGAGGGATGCCAGTCTGGGAGCTGTAAGCCCCCTCCTTATAAAAGGGAAGTGGGAAGTACAAGGCAGGGGGCCCAAGCAAGGAGAGACCCTCTCCCTGGGAGATAGTTCCCCCCTCTTAAATTTATTGTTCTTTTTGAATGACATGAGTAACCAACAGACACCTGATATAGGAGCATGAAGAAGTTCCCTTTACTTCCTCCTCCAATCCCAATCCTTAACCCTGTAGTATGTATTCTTCTGGAACTCTCCATGAATCTACATGTCTGGTGCTGAATATATATGCATAAGATTATATGGATATAATCTTACGTATGTGGCATCGGCAGAATTTGTTATAACTGGTTACTCCCTCCCTCTTGAAGCTCTTTCTGCCCTTGGTTTTAGGGGCCCGACCTTTTTGGGCTCTCCTCCTACCTCACTGCTCACTGTCTGGTCCTTCTCCACCTCGCATGCTGGGGTCCTCCTTACACGAGTGACCTCTGGATGAGGGATGGTCCCTGGCTCCATCAGGGACCACTTCTCTACCTCTTTGATCTCTCCCGGCCCTACAGCACTGCATAGCAGTTAGAAGGTGCTGGCTCTCAATATGTTCCTCCAGCCTGAAGCTGGACCACCACCTGCTCACCTGACATCTCAACTGGGACCTCTGACACGCCCTGCAAACTGGTCCGAGGCAGAACCCTTGATTTTGCCCCTCCTGAACCTGCTCCTCTCCCAGTCTACCCACCACTTACTGGCCACAGATTGGGAATCCTTGGTTCCTCTTTTCTTTCCATAATCCGAACTGTCAACAAATCCCAGGGTCACTGCCATCCAGAACCTGCTCACTTCTCACCCTGCCCCCACCCCCATGGTGGGGCCACAAAGTGCCATGCCTAAACTACTACAGTGGCCTCCTAACCTGCTCACCCTGCTTCAGCCACCTCCAGAAGCAATGCTTTTCACACTAGCCAGACTGAGCTTTTAAAAAGTAAAAGCCATCATGTCATGGCCCTGCTCAAAACCCTCCCTGCCATCCTCAGAACTGATCCAAATGGCCCTGTGTGGCTCACCCACCACATCTCTCAGTCCCATTTCCCACCATGGCTCCAGTGGCCCAGACTCCCAGGAGAGGGACTTCTGTTTTGCTCCTTACTGCTGCCCCAGCACATAGCAGAGTCTCAATATATGTATTTCAATTAAATGAACTAATTTTTTATTTTCCTTTTCAAACTTTACTGTCTTGGAGATTTTTCCATATTGTTATATATAATAACTATCTCTTACTTCTGAATTATTACAAAGTATTCCATCCCATGGATTTGCCCTGATTTACTCAACTGTTCTCTTACTGATAAAAATTTGAGTTGATCCATCTTCACAGGTTTGATTAACAAATAAATCAAGTGGAGAAATTTAGGAGAGGAGTCCCAGTCCTTACATAGGGAACCCCTGGATGGGTTTCAACATGTCTGGGAACTCCCAAAAGTGTATGTGAATATGTAAGTCCTTGACTCAGCGGGAATACTGGTTTCTTAACCTCCTGAAAGTTATAAATCACTGGATCAGGATGTTTGCTTAAACTGATCCAGGCCATCCTCTCTGCTGGCCCTGCCAACCCCTAGTAGGAAAAACTAACCAGTTTAGAAGAACACCGCCATCAGTCCAGAGACCTTGAGGCAGTGTATTTTGGGTGACGGGGCCAGAACTGGGAAGGGTAAACCCGCTGCTACTCCCTGGTGATCTATGGCTGCCTCTAGACTTCCTCTGGCCTCCTCTTCCCCTTCTGACCATGGGCCTGATAAGATCTGCCTACCTCCAGGTAGCATGTAGGAGATGCCTTTATAACTGTAAATTGCTCTTTTGCTTTTCAGACTTCCCAGTTTCTCCATCTCCTAATCCCATACAAATGATGGTATACGAAGGTAAAAAAGAGAAATACAAAACAAGACCATGATGAGATGAAGTTGATGAGAGCACCGTGAGCTCTTTAAGATGCAAAGAATCTCTGAAAATTCTGCCGAGGAGAGCAGATGCCCCCAGACCCCTGCCTTGCTGAAGGATGTGTTAGCCGTGCAGCTTTGGGCTGCTGTCAGTTCTTTCCTGCTTCTCAGCAGCTCCTGCTGTGGCCATCAAGTCGCTTAAAGCATCAGGAAGGAGTGTTGCTGGTCAGAGTTGAGGGAGAAGGAGGTGATATTCTGTACCAAGCCCTGAGCAGCAGGTCCCCTCCCAGCCCTCAAGTAGCAAGCCTTGCCCACTGCCAGTCTCTCAGGAGACCCTTGTCTGTCTGCTCCCTACAAGCTCCTTGGGGCTCTAAATGCCAAGTCCTGGCTCTCACTCTGGACTGAAGAGTATGGGTGATATGCAGTTCTCCAATCCAATGTCAGATATCTTACTGACAAATGAGTGGCTTCGATGCTTTGGGATAGAAGAATATAGTGAGTGGTCAAATTTGAAGATCTGTATTGTTAAAACTAATATTGTATTATAAGTCTAATACAGCATAATGATTAAAAGCATAGACTAAAAGCCAGACAACCCAAGTATGAATCCCAGCCACACTGATTATCTGTGCTCTCAGAGGAGTTTCATTGTTCTGTCCCTCAGTTTCCTCTTCTGTAAAATGTCAAGATAGTGGCTCTCCGTGGTAGAAGTCCCTGGCTGCTCCCCCTTCTCTGTAACGGCAGAACTGTGGAGTGGCACGTGCTGGTGGGCTCTACCACGTTTCCCAGCCTCCCCAGCAGCCTGGCCATGTGACTTCATCTCTCACTGAATAAGTGGGACTGACTCGTGCTATTTCTAGGTCAGGCCTTGGAAGAGCAAGTGTCTGCCGCTACACTCTTGTCCTCTGCCTCTGATGGCTCGAGTAGCCGGGATCAGAGCAACTTTAGAAGGCACATGTAGACAGTGGTAAAGGGGCCATCAGCCTGACCATGTTGCCTTCCAACTTGGAACAGAGGTGGTCACGAGAGAGAGAGATAATCTTCCACCTGGTTAGAGCCACTTCGTTTTTGTTTCTCTTCCTTAAAGCAGCTATTGTTATTCTCACTAAAGCCCTGCTTCACAGAGGTGTTGGGAGTATTCAGTATGTTACTAAATACAAAGGGATTAGGACAGTGCCTGGCACAGAGTCAGTGCTGTATACATGTTGGCTAATAGTACTGGTGATGAAACTCATAATAAAACATCATCACGTAATTAGGAAGGAGGAGCGTATGTAAAAATCATGGGGTGTATTTCGATGCTCTGTATCAATAATGCATGCCTGATGCAGAGTTTTCTACTGTTCCAGGCCATAGCTCAGCACCATTGCCCAGACTACCCACAACTGGCTGGTAATACAAAATAGTAAAGCATATGGCATTTTGGATTGTGTCTTTGATTACAAAAGTTCTTTAGGATGACTAAAATAGGGTACCCTTCTTAGAAAGTTCCCAAGAAGAGTGATTAGAAACTTGTGCCAGGGAGACAGGAATGGAGTGATAACTATCATGCCGGATGACTTTCAGTTACTTAGAAATATAAATGTGAAGAAAACTGATATGCCACCCCTTTTCTAAATGTGACTGCGTTAGGTATTTCTTTGTGTCTTCTTTCCTGCTTGTCCACCCTTACACTGACACTTTGGGTAAGTGCATTTCCAGAAAATGTGGGGTGTTCATGACCACTGCAGAGTTCACAGCCCCTACAGTGGTCAACCTGGGACGCATGCTCCCCTGGTTGCCTAGTTACTGGAGGAGAGGGAGCTGCAAACGAGAGGAGCTGGAAGAAGGCTGTCCAGAGGAATAGCAGGTATGTAGTTCACGGGGTGGCCAAGAGCCTTTTGTTCTGATAAGTGCACGGAATTGCTGCGGCTTCACCATGTGATGGCCCAGGCAGAGATAGCTGCCCCCGCTGTCAGTCCATAATAACATACATGCAGCACCCACGGGGTCGCCACCATGTCAACTGTGTTGATCCCTGCTTTGGACAAGAATGAGAAACGCCTGAACTATTTCCAGCTCCCCTGTATGACAGTGTTGACAAGGACCTCCCACTCCCCAGCCCTGGATCTGAGCTGGAGATGGACAGCTCCCAGACTGAACCCTAGGTGGCAGGAAGGCTGCCATGCCACAATCACATCCTGCAGCCCAAGACCAGAGTACTCCTCGCATCACACCGGCATTTGCGAATTAGCTCTGGAGGTCCATGTAGAGCTAGATAAACAAAGGACACTGAGAGCTGTCTGACTTCCAGCCTATTAAGGGATCCCAGAATTCTCCATTACCTGTGTAGCCCCTATACCTAGCCAAGTGCTTGAGTAACGTGGCTACCCACACATTTGATATGCCTGAGTGCAGGACTAAGTGAGAAGAAGGCAGGTCAACATGTGGTCACAGGCCCAGACTATGGGCGCAGACAGCCTGGTTCTGCCACTCACAGGTGATACAACCTTGGCCTAGGTCCTTTCTGCTCTCATGCCTCAGTATTCTGATCCATACAATGGGAACAGATAGAACCTAACAGAGCATTGAATGGATTCAAGATAAGGAAGGCACAGTGCTTAGCATAGAGTCTTCCAAACAGTATTTGGTCAATAAATAAGGTGACAATCTCAGTTGGATGCATCTGTTGTCCTGGAGTAATCATCAACAGCACCCGCGTTCACATTTAAGTGTCCCAGTTTGAGTGATAAATGATAGGTCCTATCAACAGATGATGATGGTGGTGATGATGATGATGACAACTACTAATTGGGTCAGGAGGCTAGTCAAGCACCGGGAGGGATCCCTGAATGCGAGCTTGAGCCAACAACCAAAGCATCTTCCCTCTTGGCAGCATTCAGCTGTACCATGCATAAGCAAAGTGATACAGGTCATCACACGTAGCACAGATCAAATCAGAGACTACATATGTGATGTTCTGTTCGAAAGGGATCTTGTCCTTATGGAGCCTCTGGCCCTAGCAGATGAGGACAGTGAGGAATAAATAAGGCAGCCAAGAGCAGATATGAGCAGGACAGTGAGCAAAACAGCATGGCAAGTCCCCAGGGTAGGGAAGCTAGTGTGCTTGCTCACACAGATGCAGAAATACTCCTAAGAGCTCAGGGTGGGACTGGGTTATGGAAGACCCTCTGAAGATAATCCCATGACTTTCTTCCTGATCTTGGTTTCTCTCAAGGATTTCCCTTTGTTTTCTCCTCAACAAGGAGCCTTGCAGAGATATCACAGATGATGACAATGACAAGCATGTGTGGGGTAAAGCCACTCAATAACCCCCAAGCACTGCACGTGCCACCAGTCATTCCTTTACTTCAGCAGTCAATAAGGCTAGCGCGGTTATCACCATGTAAAGATGGGGACGTGGAACTTGGGCGATGAAGCCATTCTTCCAAGGTCTCCCTGCTGGAAGGGGCGGGACTGGGACTTGAACTGGGTCTCTCCAGCTCCTGGGACATCGAGAGGCGTGTGCCATGACATAGTCAGAATGGGAAGGCTCCCTGCAGCCCGGGCTGGCTACTGCCCCCCCAATAGTCACCACTGCCATGGAATAAGCCAGAGAGACAGGTATGAAAAGACCAGGAATGCCCCATGGAGGGAAGTCCTGCCTTCAAAGTACAGCCCACAGAGAGACACAGAACACATGGAGTGTCAGCTTTGTGGGAGTGCCAATCTGAGTCTCGCCCATGTCCCCTCTGGGCAGTGGGTATCTCCCTTAAGGATAATAGCAATACTCAACATTACATGAGCACATATTATGTGCCAAGCTCTAGGTTTGATGCCCCGCTTGAGTTATTTCTTTTAATGTTCACAGGAACCCCCATGAGGTGAGTGTATCTGAAAACACGTACAAACCCCCATCACCAGTCCTGGCTAGCTTCATCTCATAGGCAGAAACTCAGTGCCCAGAAGCTTCTGGAAGTTAGAGCCCAGAAGTTCTAACTCAGGGCAACAATTTTAACCCCCTCTGAGTATGAAGTGGGACAAATTCCCACCTAAGAGCCAGTGGGCCATGGGTGGTAGCAGGTGTGAGTCCTGAACAAGTATGAATCTTTCTGGTCAGTTGGTTTCCTGGCACCATCTCAAATTGTGTGTGTGTATGTGCACGCGTCTGTGTGATGAACACTAAATTCTAACAAAGAAAATCACAAAATGTGGAAAATAATTTTTCTCTCCAGCAGAGAAACATCAGGGATTACAAAGTACATTAATGGTATAATATGCAGGAAGGGGGTCAGGTTGCTGGCTTTGGCCTTGGAACATAGGAAGGAGCTGTAAGAATAAAGATATACCCCAACAGGCATCCAAGAATAGACTGTGTCAGAACCTCAGTGTGTTCCTGGGGTGAAAGGCAAGGCCCCAAATGCAGAGGTACAGGAGTGGGCCTCCAGTTCCTGGGGCCTGAAACAGGAGGCATAGGCAAGGGCAGGGCCAGGAAAGTCTGAGTGAACAGAGATTGTCCAGGCAGGGATTCAAGCACAAAGACCCAGTTATCCACTTGGCTGCAAGGTGGGAACTTAAGAGGAGAAAGGCAGGAGCCCAGTTGTTAGGACTGAGCTCCAAGAGAAGAGCAAGAGGAATCAGACACTGAATCCCGTTTCCATATGAGGAGCTCCTCCAGTGTCCCCGGACTCAGGCTGAAAGAGCTAAGGGCTGTGCTGTAGGTGCAGGTCATGGAGAGGTGTGGGAGCAGGGCTGGGAGAAGAGAGACCTGACAGGTCCCACAGGAGGTCTCCAATGTTGGAATGGACATTGTGCAAGTAAAACCCAGCAAATAGCAGGACTGGACATGACCGCTCATGCATTGATTTTCAGAGGGGCCCCTAGAGTGCCCAGCTTCCAGTATGCTTCTGACAGCACACTGTGAAATCTTTGGAAGCGGTTCCCTTGTTTGTAGTTCCAACAGGAATTGGTTTCCCCAAAAGTAGGTCAGGAGCTCCTGGGAAACTTTTGGATTCTGACTTTGATTTTTCCAGCTTGAAGTTCAAAGAGCATGAATAAGTTCACTGGAAGAAAAAAAACATTAACTTTTTTGCAATCCAAAACATGCTTGGCATGAAGTGAACTAAAAACTGAAGGAGTTGGGAAAACCCTAGTTGTGGCCTTGCAAATACCCACTCTTTGGCCCTACTGGGGACAAGTGGGACAGGTACAGCCCTAGATACAGACACCATGACACCGGATGACCCAGCATGTTCTTGTGCTGCCGCCCTCTGTCCATTTCCACTTATTGAAACTGCCTGTCTGCATGAGTCACAAGAACGATTTAATATCTCAGTGAACATCCAAAGCCTCCTGTATAATGGACAGGTTTCTTTATCTCTCTTTGCTAGAAAGAGGAAACAAGGGGATTCCAGCAAGAGGTAGGCATCACTTCACCCTTGGCTCATGGCTCATGATATTAGTATGAGTATGAGCCAAGGAAAAACCCAGATCTTTAAGAACCAGGACCACATCTTGTTTATTTTGCATCCACAGCAGTATTTAGCTCAGGACCTTGTCCAGAGTCAGTTCTTAATGAATAAATGAGCAAGGAACAAAGCTTGTGTCCTCAGTGTCTGGCAGAACAATATCTGCCTATTGGAGGATGGGGTTAGGCGTAAGGCACAGACAATGAATCCCACTCCGCTTCTTGCCAACTTCAGTGGGCTTTTATAGTTTAGGCCTGACCGGCATCACCTCCACCTTCTTCGGGCAACAGCATCCTGGATTTTCCAGTGATCTACCATCTCTTCTCCATTTTTGATTTAATTAATCAGATTTGGGCAGACATGACTACCCTAGATTCCCGCGGTCATGTGACCTAACCCAGAAAAATCACAGAACCAAGTGAATGACTTATAAATGATTTCATTTTTGGAGGCCAAGAACTCCTACATTAGAAAATGATTTTATTCAAGTAAGTCCAGATGGCAATATTCATAATAAACTGCTTTCAATGGCCCTGGCCTCTCACCTTGAAAATGTTAGATGATTATAGCAGTAGATACAGGTTACTGTGTCCTCAGACATCAGAGAACATTTATACAAATGAATAAGTGGGAACAAATTAGATTCCATCTCATGTTGATAAAACTTCAACAGGAACAAGCACCCCTTGATCTGATTGTTGGAGCCAGCTCAGCTACAAGGAGATGTGTTTCGAAGTTTGTGCAGGAATCAGGGTGGAATTTATAATGCATCTTGAAGATCTTATTCTTCAAACACATATATTAATGCACAACAAAGAAAAGCAGCCTCATCCACAGCTTGGTCAACTTGCTGACTTTGGAATGAGGGTCTCAGAAAGTCCGTGATTTCGTCACCTGTGATCTTCTCATTTCTGGCCAGGTCCTAAGCTTTTGGTTGGGGTGCTGCCAAGAGTTCAGTTCGGTTACCTCCCACCTAGACATGGTCTCTGTTGGCTCCATGGTTGGGAAGTCCTGATCAACGACCAAGAGGTGGTGTCATCATCTGCATTGTCTATGGGATTTGCCAAGGTTGGCCACTCCTGGGTGGGGAGCCAGACACCAAGCCTAGGGCCATCAGATTCGCAGTTAGGTCTGTTAAGAGTCACTTTTGTTCCAGGGTAAGTGGCATTGAGTAGCTCCTCCACTAGGCTGAGTAAGGGGGCAATGGCCTCATCTTCTGAAACAACCCCTGGTTTCAACAATTCCTTAGGCCAACCCAAGGGTCACATGGGCTTTTCACATAACTACTGGAGAAGGGCGGCCTGACTCTGGGCTGGGACCCAATGTCTTGACTATGCAGTGTCAGGCTGTGGGCACCTCAGGAGGGAGAGGGTCCCCAAAATGTCTGCCAATGTGGAGCCTCCACAGAGAAGAGTCCATCCCAAGGGGCTTCCAATGGCAGAAGACACAATAAAAGTCATCCTCATTCCTTGGAAATGTTTCAAAAATGAATATGGAAGCAGAATTAGTTTCCATCCTTCTCATTGGAGAACCAGTCCTTTGGATTTGCCAAACTTAGTTTCCAGGTAAAAGGTTGCCAGCTTGAGACTCATTACTATTTATCAAAACCAAAAGATGACATGATTGGGGATTTGCCCCAGTACATTTTTTTCTTCTTTTATCACTCCAGTATTTTTTTTAATACTACTATTAGTCATCTCTAAATTGAAAACAGGGGATGAGGGTGCCAAAGTCACATTGCTTAATTATCCGCAAAGAACCAGAACTCACAGGAATTCTGACTTCTGGACCGTCCAGATCCACCAGGGAACAACCCCACCTCCTGAACACACTGCATGTGCTCAGCAGAGATTTGAGTGGAGACATGATGACAGGACTACCCCCTTCCCAGAGCGAAAAGTCTGCATGCTGTATGACTGTGGCTAGCGCTGGAGTTACATCCTCCCTCCATTCATCCAAAATATCCTTTCCAAAAGGAATTCCTTCTATGAAGCCTTTTAACAAGTCCGATGCTCAGCTCAGGAGACCCTACCAGAATTTACTGACTTGAAACTACAATTTTAGTTGAGGGGATCATAAGAACTAACCAATTCCAGTGTGTGTGCACCCTTCGTTATAATCTTGTTTCCCCCTGCTTTATTTTCAGAAGGTATTGATTTTTTTTTTCAATTTATTTTTAAAGATTTTATTTATTTACTTATTTTAGAGAGAGAGAGCATGTGCTGGGGATGGGAGGGGCAGAGAGGGAGGGAGAGGGAGAGAGAATCTCAAGCAGACTCCATGCTAAGGGCGGAGCCCAAAGCAGGGCTTGATGGCACAACTCTGACGTCATGACCTGAGCGCAAAGCAAGAGTCAGACACGCAGGCGCCCCTCAAAAGGTACTTAAAGCAGCTTGCACCTTTAGTTCCTTTCTATCTTGTGCTCATATTTACATGGTTTAAGCTTCCACAGTGATTGGCACAGCTTGTGAGAGCAGCCGCAGGAGAGTAGGCACGGTGTTTGCAGTACTAGGGGTGGGGGACCTGCCTGGGGAGCAGCAATCAGAGACCTGGGCGACCACTCTCCCAGCAGAGGCCAGGAGCGTGGACACATGGTGGGCAAAACGCCAGCTGGTCTCATGGCATCTGTTTGTTTCCATGCTTCTGGATTTAGCATTTAGGTGCACACATCCCACCTTGCTTTCTCTGACTCTATGTTCAGAACGGCATGAGGGCTCCTGCCTGTCCTTCCCCTTCCAGGGAGAATGAACCCGCTCAGTGAAGAGGCATGTCACTCTGACAGTGCTCAGGTACTACCCCACGCTAAGACCAGCAGGACGGTGACACACCCATCAGCAGAGGAAGCATGCAGCCTGGGGCCTATAACCCTGTGAGGAGCTCACAGAACTGTTTTAGTTTTAATTTATTTTAAAGTCAGAACTAAAAAGGACTACAACAATAATGGATATAAGATAATGAATCCAGCCTGGATGATATTCACCTTTATACAATGCAGTCATAAAATATAATTTTTAATATTTCTTTTATAGAGGAAGCAGCCCATAAAGGTAAAGGTGCCCAGGGTGTATGAAAGCCCTATGTGGCCTAAAGACCTGAAATCTTCTGACTAGAGGAAACTGGAAAGCCAGAGCACAGAAATGCCTTTTTCCTTCCTTCTTTCAATCATTCAATCCTTTCTTTTTCTTTCTTCCTTTATTTCCTCTCTCCTTCCTTCTTTCCATGTGCCCGAGGGGGGGAAAAAAATGTGCACCTGAAATAGTAGCCAGACAGCCTGCTCTGTCAGGGAAGGTGTTGAGAGGGAGACACACTACCAACCTCCAATGACAAAGAAGCCTGTGGGACACAGTGGGAGATGCCTTGCCTCCAAGACCAGGCCTTCCTTGGGATCCTCGCCCTGCCTCCATCACTCCTCTGGTTGATATTGTTGAGCAACTACTCTGTGCCAGGCGCAAGGATAAGGACCCTCCTCTGCCTCCTAGGCCCTCCCTGTTGGGAAGGGACGTGGAACAAAGAGGCAATGACAAAGCAGTGTGACACACACAGTGAGTGATGCCATGGTCAGGTGGGCCCGGCTACCGAGGCAGGACTATTTTCCAGAGAAGAGGCCCTGGAGCCCAGTGATGAAAGGTGTGGGAAGGCCAGAGTGTGAGAGCAACATAATCAGGTTTGTATGTCAGACCACTCATTGTGTGGCCTGTGGAGAATTGATTGCAAGGAGACAAACCGGAAGCAGGAAGGCAATTAGGGAAATGGAAGTAAACCAGGAAGGAAGGATGTGGATCTGAATGAATTTGGAGGCGTCAGGATGTAGAGGAACCAAGCAAACGTGAGAGACAAGGACGTGACCCAGATGGGTGGGGTGGCTCAAACCCCCTGGGTCATCGGGAGGAGGGGGCATCTCCTGGGAAAGGCCCAGAGAGGAGGTTGGGTGGCTGGGTCTGGAGTGTGTTGATTTTGAGAAGCACCTAGATGGGCTTCAGTGGGCACATGGGAACCTGGCAGATAGTCTAAGTCAGAGAGGAGCAGGTTCCTCAAGTGAAGGAAGGCTCGGGTTTGGATGAGCCTACCTGTTCTGTGGTTGCCTGAGGCAACCAGAATGAATATTCCAAGCTCTAAGAATTTGTTGGCTTTTTATCATGTCAAGAGAAGAGTTGGTGCAAAATGCCTTCCCGGGCCCCTTGACGGAGAGTCTGTGACTCTGAGGACCACTGGGAAACAGCAATGGGCTGCTGTCCATAGGACAGCGATCCCTCGATCTCCCCGGCTGTGCCTGGAGCCTAGCACCTCAGGCCTCAGCCCCCACATCCACTGCCTGCTCTCTGCAGCCATCTGTTCCCAGGCTGAGAAGTACTGGGCTCTGAGCTCGGTCCCCACAGAAGAAATGGAGCATGAGGAGGGTGGGTGAGAAAGGAGTCAGGGTGGGGTGAGGTGGGCGGTAGCAAAGGGAGTGGATGGGAAGTCAAGGAAACTTGATTACTGGCTAACCTCGTGTGACCTTGGGCAAGTACAGTGTACTTGCCCTCTCTGAACCTCCATCCTCAAACATTAGAGGTTAGATTGTTCTACTGATTTCCTCAGTGGCCTGCAGTGTTAGCATCCTGCAAGTCCCGGAGCTCATGGATCCGCAGAGCCTGGGCCATGGGCGCTCGCTGGCTCTCACACCTATATTTGAGTCCTCCCGTATAAGGCATGATATGATCAGAGCTTCCTGGTTGTGGGGTGGAAGGTCCCTCCCCTAAGCCCCCTCACACTTTTCCTAACCAGCTGGTCCAACAGAGAGAGCAATCTCAACTGCTTTCAGCTTCAGCAAGATGTTCCCTGTGCCTGGTGGGGCAGCCCCGGCTCCTTCCCCAGCACTCCTTCCCTATAGAGCCCCTGCTGGCCCAGAGAGGCGGATGGGCCCTGCAGCTCAGTGCCTCCTAAATGCCTGGAGGATGGGCAAAACCCTCCCCTCTGCCACCTTTCCTAGCCCACCAAGTGTTTCCGTCTTCCAGAAGCCTCTGTGAAGCTGAAGGGAGCATCCCCCAGGCCCTTTGTCCAGAACTCATGAGCCTGTATTACTGTCCAAGCAAGACCGCAAGACTTGGTGGCAGGAGCCTCAGCCTGGGTCCTCCTCCTTGGGGTGCAGGGGTGCCACACACGGGGTGGGCCGCCCACCTCGTTCCACATGCAGAGGTAACAAGGCTGAGAGTGCATAATGGCAGCCAGGAGTAACAAAGTCCTCCCATGCCAGGGAGGGCACTGAGATGTTGCCATGGTGAAGGGGAGTCAGCAGACCAGCTGGTGCTGGGAAGAACTGTCAGCATTTAGACAGATGTGATACTAAGGCCAGTAGAGTGCACAGGACAGAGCTTTGTTCTGCTCCAACAGCAATAAGGGAAGAAAGGCCCTTTGACGCTTGAATAGGTTTTACTGTGGCCTTGGCTCCAAGTTCAGTTCTAAAGACTCTGAGAGTTTGCTGCCTGTTCATGAACTTAGGAGAGAGGATAAGAAACAAACAAAACCTAATGCTTGACAACCAT
This sequence comes from Neomonachus schauinslandi, assembly GCF_002201575.2. Classification (NCBI taxonomy): domain Eukaryota; kingdom Metazoa; phylum Chordata; class Mammalia; order Carnivora; family Phocidae; genus Neomonachus; species Neomonachus schauinslandi. The sequence goes on along the minus strand of NC_058412.1, from coordinate 79,097,588 downwards.
ACTCTACTACAGGAAATCACTTTCCCAAGTTCCGAGGAAGCAGAGAGGGAAAAGGCAGAGCCCCTCACATCCAGGCATTTATTACCTGCTTGAGAGACAATGACATAGATTTCAACGCCAAGTGGCAGATAAAGACCTGAGCAGTACAGAGAGGGACAAAGAGTCCCCGACCCTCCTGGTGTCCATCCTTGTGGTTTAGTTCCCTCCACCTGCTCTGTGCAGGAACAGGGTTGGGCTGATGTTGCCTCCCCAAGCCTCCCAGCAGGTTCTGATTGGTAGGGGCCAGACAGCACACCAGCTGACCACTCTGTTGAGCATAATCCCCTCCCAGGTTGGCTCATCATTCCCATTTTCCATCAGGGGAGATGGAAGCTTGGAGAAATCAGGGAACCCACACAGCTAAGGGGCAGAACCCACATTCACAAGCTTGTTCATCAGATTCTTAAACCCATGAGGGATGGGAGAGAAGAGACTGGCCTACAAGAGTTGGGCTCTGAGAAGGCAGAATTTAGTAGACAAATGGAAGAGAAATATTCCAAGCAAAGGGACCAGAGCAAAGAAAAGATTTAAAGGATTAAATTCAACATGAGAAACGTTTTGCCATTTGTTTGAGTCAAGTAATTTATGCTCTAGACTTGCTTCTGCTTAACTCCATGGAATGCTTAATCTTTCTGAAATTTAATTCCCTCTCTTGCAAAGTGGGGTATACTTACAGGGTCATAGGAACGCTATGCTAAATGTAGTACCAGCCATGAAGGGGCTTTCAGATGGTTAAGGCGCTGTATAAGTGTAGGACACTGTTGTTAAATAGATTAAGTTTATAGGTGACTACCAAGTCAAGCGCAATCTGTGTGAAAAAGGACACAGGGTATCAAGACCTGCCAGGAAAGGACACGAGAAGAAGCCTCTCCTGACGCTGCTCCCTGCACCTGCCCTATCCCCAGCTTCTCTGAAGCTCTCCACTGCCCCCTTCTTCCACAGGGTGAGTGGCTATAAGAGGAAACATCCCGCAGAGGGAGCAGGCACAGTCCCCAGGTGGAGCGCACCCTCACTGGCCACTTCCCTGCATGACAGCTCCGCCTGGGGTCTGGGCTGTGAGTGCAGAAAATACATGTCAGAACAGGTCCAGGGAAACATGTGGTGGGTGAACCCAAGACTCGGTGATCCTGAGGCCCTCCGAGCCACTGCCCAATGTCCCTGCTCCCCGTGGCCATGTCCAAATCGCACCTACCTTAGAATCCCCTCACCATGGGCCCTGTGGCCTCTCAAATTCTGCTGCCCCAGCTGCCTTGGCCTCCACAAGGAAAAGGCTTTTTTATTTCTATTTCTCCCTGTGTGTTTACTAAATTTCACCTTCTTTCTGGAAAACTATTAAAAAAATAGGGAAAAAAATAGAAAGTTGCAATTACCCCACAGCCCACCACCTAAAAATAACTTAAAAATTTTGTGTGCATGTGAATGCTATTCCAGAGGTTCCCCAAAACTATATGCAGAAGAACAGATTTCTGGAAATAATTATGCAAAATGACATTTTAATACACAGCTTTTTAAAAAGCAAAAGGCTTAAATTCAGTTTTCACTAAATGAAAAATATGAAAAGGACTAGAAAATTTCAGATGAATTTTTCTTTTGTTTTAGGCAGATAACTTTATATTCTATTATTACAAAAGACTACAAACATATGGAAAAGCAGAGTGAACAATAAAATGACCTTACTGTCCACTTTTAACAAATCTGGGCGTGTGCCTGGGTTGAGAAGTTTTCCTTCCTTTCTTTTTTTCAATGAAAATGTTAATGTAGAAATAATTCATTAACAGAACTATACCTATAGGCCTGACTTCCCAACTAGTCAAATTCTGTTCCTGGATGCTGGACACTGGGCTCTCCCGCCTTATGTTATAAGTATGTTGTCTATTGCAACTTCCCGCCCCACACCTCCACAGTCAAACCAGTGCTTAAGTCAGACAGCAGGCCCCACAAGCATTTTACATTCGTAGTCTTGTACGCTCACCCTTATCTAGAAAGTCTGCCCTGTTATTGCCTCTGCTCTGGGGAAAAGAGAGCTCGGAGAGCAAAACAACCAGTTCAGGTGTAAATGGCAGAGCTGGGATACAAATTCAGGTCTGTCAGACCTCAGAGCCTGGGTGCTGGAGCTAATTTCTAAATGGATTTTGGGCTGTATGTATACTGTCCAGGTACTTAAGCTGACAAGGAACAAAAACTCTGGATGAAAGATTTCTTCTTCTGGTGACATCAGAGCTCCACTATCCCCAAGCAAAGTGAGAGGAAATTTCTGTCCAGAACATCATCTCCCTGGGTTTCCTGCAAGAAAAGTTTGTTTGGGAGTCCTGTCCTCTCCCTACCAGGGCAGGCAGTGAGACTGAGTAGAGCATCGTTCAAAAGATGATAGGACCTGAGCATGGCTGGACCACCCTTGCTGATGGTTCCAGAATCCCAGTGAATTTCAGCTATTAGCTACAAATGAGGGTATTTTTAAAAAGTTGGACATTCAATGATCCCTTTGGGAGATCATTTTGCAGTAATGACTGAGATTTAAAACCAACAGTAAGTACGTATTTCCTGAGAGCTTGGAGCTCAAAGCCAGCCTGATGGTCCCCCACCAGCTCCAAGGGCACAGAGGCAGTGAGATGAGCCAGTCTGACACCATGTACACTGGGACCCCTGCACCCGCCACCTCCAGCTACAGTCTCCCTCCCTCAGTCCTCAGGCTCCAAAGGACCCATGTGCGAATTCTATCAGTCAGGGTGCAAATAGGAGACAGAAATCACATCAGTAATTTGAACAGGTAAGTGTAACATAGACGTGTATTAACTAGTAAAAGAGATTCACTACTGAGAAGGGATAAAAGAACTCTAAAGAATACTGTAGGGCTAAGGGGGAGCTCCAAGAAAGGAGCCAACTTGGCTGGGACTCAGAGCTCAGGGAGAGGGTGTTCATGGGGTTTTCTGAGCCACTTCTGGTACACAGCCTGAGCCAAGGCTGTGAGCAGGAAGCCTCTCCACGGTGTCAGCAAACCTTGGTGGAAGGTAAGAGCCCGTGGGTGCCACACACACTACTGGCAACCGTGCCAGAGGAGCCAGAAAGGGGGAAACACCTGCAACCAAGCAAGAATAGAAGCCTTTTCCTTCTACAATGTCTCTCCAGAACCTTCTATTGACAAATCTAACAACAACAACAGAATGTTTACAATGTCCAGCTCCAGCATCACAAAGCAGGGCAGAGAAGCGTGGATTTGGAGTTGGGAAGCAATAAATGGGCACCTAGCTGTGGCACGGTTACAACAGCCCCAGACTGGAAATAACCCTCGTGCTCATCTATAAAAAACGATAAGTAAGCAAAATGTGGTAGACACACACAAAGGAATAGGACACTGCAGTAAACATGAGTGAATTCTAGCCACACACGATCACATGGCCGAACCTCAGAAACATAAAGTTGAGTGGGAAAAGAAGTTGCAATAGACAACATACTTATAAAGCTTAAAAACCAGTAAAACAACATGATACGTTGTTTAGTGATACATTTAAAAAAAGGGGAGCTATTTTTAAACGAGCAAAAAAAAAAAAAAAAAAAAAAAAAAAAGCCAGGAGAGTAGTTACCTCTGGGAGTGAGATTGATATAGGACAGGGGAGAAGCCCACAGTAGTTTCTAATATATTGGTAATATTCTAGTTCTTATATTGACGGCAAGTTCATGGGCATTCATTTGATCACTATGCCTCATAATTCACATGAACCTAACGGTTGTTATATATGTACCTCTGTACATGTCAGATATTGCTTCATAAAGTACAAGGAATCAAATTGTATGAGATGGGTTGGGAGTTACCTGGTCTCACAACAGCTCCTGTTCAAAAGGCCTGGAGATCTTAACTGACACAGCTCCATATGAGCCAGCACGTGCCAGGCTGTTGGCAAAACAAATGTAAACCTTGCAGAAACATAAACAAAGTGCCCAGGACAAAGGAAGCTGTGCTCCTCCCTCACTCTGTGAGGACCAGATTACATTGGGCTATCTGTCCCCAGTCCTGAGGGACCTTCCAGGAACAGACCATCTGGAGCACTTTCCAGTAATACACGAATGGCTTTCTTACAGCATGAAGACCAGATTTAGCCCAGGTAGTTCACAACCTGGAGCAATGGCAGGAGAAGGTGGAAGGTACTGGATCTTGGCTCAGTTAAAAGAACCACGTGTACAAATGAAAATAACAAATGTTGGTGAGGATGTGAAGAAAATGTAATCCTTGTTTCTTGCTGGTGGGAATGTAAAATGGTGCAGCCATTGTGGAAAATGGTACAGCATTTCCTCAAAAAATTAAACATACAATTATGATATAATCCAGCAATTCCACTTTGGGGTGTATATCCCAAAGAATTGAAAACGGAGACTCAGATACCTGTACACCAATGTATGTTCATAATAGCATTATTCCCAGTAGCTAAAAGTAAAAGAAACCCAAATAGCTATTGACAAATGAATGAATAAAGAAAATGTGGTCTATATATACAATGAAATGTTATTCAGTCTTAACAAGTAAGGAAATTCTGACCCATGCTAAATTTGGCTAGGACTTGAGAACATTATGCTAGATGAAATAAGCCAGGCACAAAAGAACAAACACTGTATGGTTCTACTTACCTGAGGTACTAGAATAGTCAAATGCATAGAGACACAAAGCAGAATGGTGGTTGCCAGGGGCTAGGTGGAGGGGGTAAGTGGAGGTAGTGTTTAATGGACATAGAGTTCCAATTTGGGAAGACAAAAACGTTCTGGAGATGGATGGTGGTGATGATTGCCCAACAATGTGAATGCACTTAATTCCACAGAACTGTACACTTAAAAAATAGTAAATTTTATGTTATGCAGATCTTACCACAATTTTAAAAAAAGAATTATGTGTACTGACTAGAATGGGCTGTCTTGGCAAGTTCCCTGCTACCGAGAAGGTTCACACAGAGCCTGGGCAATGATCTTGTTGGGAATACTCTAGCTTGGGAGCTCTCATGGTTCTGGCCAAAAGCTCTGTTTGCAGGAACCCAGTGTGGAGTTCAGTTGCAGGGAATGGAATAAAAGCAGGCTCACTCCATTGCAGAGGGCTCAGCCTCCATCTAGGAAAGGTAGATGCGGCTCACCAGCAGACTGAGCTATACCCAGTCATAGACACCCAGGGCGCCTGGGGAGGAACTGCCTCAGGATGCCTGAGATCCACCTGGAGGAAGGGATGATCTGGAGACTGCCCTCTCCCATTGACACAGGTCCCCCAGGAGTGAAATTAACTTCTTTGGGGTTCAGGCCCAAGCCTCAGGCCCTCACTGTTACCAAGCACACTCCATTTGCATCCATCACCGTGTTGATCTCTGATAGGGTCAGGCCCTTCGGTAAGTCCCAAGGCAGATTACCTGGTATTGGTCCCTGACCAGGTTTCTGGCCTAGCCCAGTACTAACCACACAATTCTCTCCACCCTGGCCGACTTTCACTGTTTCCTAATAGTGATCAGGGCCCAACGAGGGGAATTTCAATGTAGTCTTATTGGTAGTGTGAAAACTTAGAAATCTAAACTCTGAACTGCAACTTACATGCAGACAGTAAAAAAGAAATTAGAAGCAAACCTTTGCCAAAACTTCCTGACAAGCTTAAAAGTTCAGTCCTCAATAGGAATAAAACCTGGACCAGCTTTCAGGTCACCCTTCTGCCTTGAATTCCCTAAGAGAAAATGTTTTTGAAAAAATGAATTGAACTTCTTACCTGTCCTTATCCTTCAAGACTCATTTGCAAAGCCACCTCTCTCAGAAGCCAGTCACATTACTCAAGCATAATCAGGTGTCTGTCCTGTGTGTCTTCACAGGGTTTTTGGCCCTGTCTCAGCATCTACTGGGGTTTTCTTGCCAACCAGGCCCAGGAGCTCAGTGAGGGCATGATTTCCAATACCCAGCACGGTGCCTGGCGTGCAGCAGACACTCAACACATGGTTGCTGAAAAAGTGAATGCATGCATGCATAAAAATGAATACAGTAAAAGCATTAATTTTTAGCTACGAGCCCAAATTTTGCTTGACTCATTATGACACCTAGTGGTGACTAGCCTCCATTGCAGACCCAACAGAATCCGCATTAAGTGCATTTCCTTTTGTTCCAGCAAAGGCCTTCTGAGTGCCAGCTAGGTGCCAGGGACCATGTGAGTGCTGGACACTTAGAGGTGCTGGTCAGTATCTATCCTTGAGGGATTTTAGGCCAGAGGCACCAAGTGCTGCTCACCACCACAGAGAGTCAGTATTGGCATTAATGTTACACCATCGTAGAGACAAATGAAGATGCTGAAGCTCCAATGGCCGGTGACTCAGTGTAGAGATGAGCAGCTTCTGAGGGAAGTAGAAACCCTATTACCTGAGCTACCTTGTAACATCATCCTGTATATCATTCCCTTTGAAGCTAATTTGGGTTCCAAGTTTCAGGGTATTGTCCCAATATTATTTCTGGCTTCAGGGAACATTCCTGAAAAGTTAATACCTTAAGCCACCCTGGCTTCCCTTATGCCTCCTCCTATGTGGAGAAAGGATGCTGGGGAAGGAGACTGAGAAAGAGAACCTAGTCCTGCCTTTTAGTCCCTGTTTTCTTCAGCCCTTTTGTCCCTCTACTTCTCCAACCAAGCTTTAAAAAATAAATCCCAACTGGATAACCATTTGGGAAGCAAAAATAGAGTTGGGCTTCTTACTCTAAAATATATATATTTATAATATAATATAATATAATATAATAAATATATATAAACTTGATATCATTTGTCTTTCAATTATGTGAAGGAATAATTTTTAGCTATGGGCCAAAATAATACTTGGCTCATTATGACACCTAGTTTCATCATTAAATAAATAAGCTATGGTATATTGATTCTATGGAATACCAGTTAGCCACTAGACATCGAGATGTAATGCTATCTTATTAAAATATGTCCAGAATATATTGCTAAGCTTTAACAACAACAAAAATGTTAGAACTATCTCTAAATTCACAAAAACACTGTGACTTGAAAGGATGTTCATCAAAATGTGAACAGTGCTTTATCTATGTGTATTTAGAATAGTTTACTGTCTTTGTATATTTTTAATATTTTATTTGGAAAGCATGCATTGTTTTAAAATCAGAAAAACACGAGCTAGTTTCATGAGCAAACAAACAATTAAGCCCTGCCTTTCAAATATGTCCAATACACCTGACTGCTGAGGCAGGAGGTAGATATATAGAAACACATAGGTATATAGATTGATAAATATATAGAAACATTGCCTTGTGAGCACAACAGAAAAGCTACATTCTGAGTTTCAAGGTGAACTTTATGGTTCTTATTTTCCTTGGGAGTGACAGTACTTTCTAATGTCCCTAACAAGGCCAACGGACAGTAAGAACAATCTGTAACAATATACACTATAAATATTCAAAACATAAAAGCAGTTATCAGTGGAGGCCTTGGGTTTTCCACGTCCCAGGATCTGGTAGAGCTTCTCTGCCTAGAATAGACTCATCCCAAGGCTCACATTTACAGTAAATGTAATTACACTTTAATGGCATTCATCTCATTCTGTCACTTTTTCCATAGCTCCTATTTTTAACCAGCACAATGGGAACATTTGTCCTCTGATTCACTGACGAGTTTGCAGCCCAGGAGTCTGGCTTTTAAAATGACAGTACCCTTAAACCTATCGCTGATTTTTTTAAATGAAATAACAGCCTGTAATTAAAACAATGGAGTGCAGGCAACCTCAGTGGGATAACAATAGCAACTCAGCACCAAATTCAGGTAATGGGCTATATCGGCCACTGTGCTAGAAGGCAGTAAATGGAGAACAAGATTCTGGTCCTGGCTTTGTGGCCTTGAAAGTCACTTGAAAGTCCTGCACCCCAATCCCTATGGAAAGCGGCACTGATTTGTAGATTCCATTAAGCGAGGCCCACCCAGTGGGAGTGATGAAAGTCATCCCAGGGCTTTTGCTCTTTTGGAAGAATCCTGGGGGACAGTTCTGCCCACTCAAGCAATGCAGTGGGAACTACCAAAGCTAATGGGGCTGTTGAGGCTCTCCTGTCCCATTATATACCATAAAGAGGTAGAATCTATATCACCTCCCCTTAATTCTGAGCTGGTGAGCAACAGCTTCAACCAATACGATGTAATGGGAGTGACTCCCTGAGATCTCTGGGGCTAGGTCACAAAAGGCTACATCGCGTCCTTCTAGCTGTCTTTACCTGCTCTTCGGACCCTTCCTCCCAGAACCCAGCTATCAGGATGTGCAAAACCGGGATATGACCAAGACATGAGTAGGTGCTCCAGCTGAGCCCAACCTTCAAGCCACCCCCACCTGGCCCCAGACATGTGAGTGAAGAAGCTCCAGCCACCCAAGTCCCTCCCAGCATGAGTCTTCCTCACCGAACAACATTGGGGAGCAAAGGCAAGCCGGGACCACCACCATGGTCACGATCCACGGAATTTGTGAGCATAATAAAAGGGTGGTTGTTTATGCCACTAGATCTGTGGTATGTTGGTGGGAAGCAGTAGCAATTGGAACTCCATATCCTGATGTATGAGTTCAAGTAAACACTTACCTAGTGCTTACGGTGTGTGAGGCCCTTTCCTAAGCAAGATACAAATATTCATTTGTATTATAATGTTAACCTTTATAACAGCCCTGTGAGGCCTATAGTATTATTGCCTATATTTTACCCACCTCAAGAAGACACTTGAAAGACACTAGAAAGATACTTTGTCCTGATGAAAGGATAAGTTCATTATGCACCTTTCAGACAGGCCTCATGGTGACTCCTGGTCCTGACCTGATTTTTCACAGGCGCCAGGCAGGGGCTAATTTACATTGCTGCAGCCACGCATGCAGCCAGAGATTGCTTCTTGGAACTGCAAGCCCTTGCTTAGTAGTCATTTTATTTGGGTACACATTGAGTTCCTCAAGTTCTTGTGTGCTTACTCAGCAGGCCTGCTGTCTCCAAAAGAGGACGCTGCATGACAGTGGCCTTCAAGAGCCCTTTGGAGCTCTTAGGCATTGGATTTCTTTGCTTCTGTAAACATTTATGTACACCTGCTAGCAAATCCTGATCAATAAAGGATAATGCTTTGTGGTCTTTTAGCAGAAACTCTCTTTCCTAAACTCTACTCCTGCCATTTAAAAGTTTTTCCTAAAACCACGGGGTCAAACTGATTGTATGCCATTAGCTCAGGCAAAACTGTGCAGATGTCTCCTCTACTCTAGGTATCAATCAAAAATGAACAAAACGTTCCCTTTGGTTGATCCTTTCCAAACAAATAAAAGCCCTGGATAAAGAGGACATAAATAGCTTCCCTTGCCCACCTACTGTTCTATTTGCAAACTTAAAAGTAATTGCCAACCAACTTTACAGGCTCTTCTCTCCTCTAACCTCCCTCCCCTTCCACCTCTCTCCTTCTCCTTTCCCTCTCTTCCTCTTCACCTCTCTCCCTTCCTTTTTTCTTTCCTTAAACTCTGTGCCTACTGGGTTTGGGGGTAAGAACTATGGGAGGTCACAGCTACCAGTGGACACTGGGAGAAGGCGGGGATCAAGCCTATTTGACATAAGCCACATGCTACAGACTCATTAGAGGCAGATCCTGTACAATTCAGAATTTATTTTGAAGAGACCCCACCCCTACCCCTCCACTATTCACTGACAAGCATACAAACGCATATCCACTGACACTCAAAGTTCATTCTCCCAAGACCTCTCACTGCCAGGAATATCAGCAGCAGGATCTGCTGTGTCAAAGCCGGGAGTGATAAAACAAGAAGCCTGGGAGGGAGTTCTCAAGTTCAGAGAGCTTTCATTCTGCTTCATGTCCTGCTCCTGTTTGATTCTACTTTCTCTCTCATACTCATTCTAACACAATGAAAAACGGAAAATGTGCCTTGAACCCCAGGGATAATCCTACCGTCTCTGAATGCAATCATGAGCTGCTACGAGCTGTACATTATTCTAAAAGAACTCACATTTTAGAATCCCCAAAGAGAAGAGGAATGGCCCAAATGCTACATAGCCCAGTACTATGGCCTGATGTGGCTCAGATCCCCTCTCTTTCCATGTTAATGCCATTCCTGTAGGTTAGACGGTGCATCCATTCAGAGGACTGATGAATAGTCTGAGCCATCCCCATCAACCAATATGTAGTGGAGACTTTAGGTAGAGAAAAGTCAGTGCAAAAACACAGCATTTCATCCACATGGAGGAGAGCTGTCTTGGAAAGTGATAAATATCACACTGTAAGAATATAAAATCCTCCAGTGCTTTATAATAAGAATTACTTGCTAGGACTCCAAGAAAATAAAAGATAACTTAGAGAGAGAGAGAGAGAGATGGGTATTTCTTAACATACTAAGAAAATGTAAAAGAGCACAGAAAAAAAGTAGATTATACAAGGAGGATTATGTAACGGTGGAAATGTAAAAGGGAAGAAAATGCCCCAAAGCTGCCCAAATAAGAAGGTTAAAAGATATAATTTCAGATTCTTCCCAAATTGTACTGACAAATTTTACCTTAAGAGTTTCTGGGTCATTTATAATTCCAAGTGTTAGGACCCAGCAATCAGTCTCAAATGAGTGAATTTATCAGGATGCCAAAGTATTGAGGAATGCTTTAAAAAAAAAAAAAGGATGCTGGTGAGGATGACCATGATGATGTCAATGAGGACTACTACTATTGCTACATCAACATCAATAAAACATCAGCGAACTGTTCTAAGTACTTTATAAAACTTAGTTCATTTAATCCTCCTGGTAACCATATTACTTGGATGCTTGTTACATATTAGAAAACCCAAGACACCATGACAAGCCACCAGCTCAGCTACAGGTGGTAATAAAGAAAAAGCTGTCTGCTCCATGAAGATTGGACTTTTGGGGGTAATTTGGAGTCACTGCAGGTTTCAGGGTGCAGTACTCATCCTGACAGAGTCAAAAATATCCTTTGTTGAGTTGACTTAGGGGTAATCACATCTCAAGGATGGATCGGAATCAGCCAACATGATTTCAGATTTAATTACAAACCAGAATACCAATTTATTAACTTAGAGATTGCTAAACTTCCACTGGTTGATGGCTCAGTAATTTTTTCACTGTGCCCCTAAGAAAAAAAGGAAATATCTAACCATTTCTTTTATTAAGTAGTTAGGGACAAACAACTGCATTATGCTTAATAAGCATTTATGTTCTAAATACTTTTAGCTACTTGGAAAAATATGAACATTGAACAAAAAATAATATACTTACTTCATTTCTTATTAATGCGATGTGAGTGCCTGTTGGGCTCTGGGCTTTGTCCAACCTTGAAATTTGATCAGACTCTGTCACCCTCATTCCCTGCTCCTTCTTGATTTTTGAGCTATACCTGCTTTTATCACAGCAACTGCCAAACACCCTGCTTTGGAAAGATATGACATCATCAAAAGGAATGCAGTACAAGCTAATGCTTAATGTGAGCTATTTGAGCTAGTATTTCCTGCAGTGTTTGATAAATTGCGGCATTTCTGTGCTTCCCTTGAAAACAGAATATCCCATTCCTGTGAACTTGCTGTGGGAAACCGGGGCACCTCAGTGCAGTTTGGGAACTGCATTAATCTACACTATGGAAAATAACTGCCAAGTACTGTACTTCTCACATTTTCTTCCAACTAGCCTTGGGAAACCAAAACAGAATCAGAAAGCCTTTGGGACCCAGAGTCAGTATGGGGGATAACCTGAGGCTGCCCAATCTCCTCTTTGGTTACTGCAATTACAGCGGAGTCCAGTACAGTAACAGCCTGCGTTAGTGTGTGTGTATGTGTGTTTACTATACTATTTCCCCTTGGATATCTCAAATCCCAGGATAAAACAAAAAGTTGCAAGTTACTTATTCTCTTCTATAACATTTGCTAAAAGGCAAAGGATTGATTTGTTAACTATTACTAACTACAACTTTTTATGAAATATATATGTATTTTTTAAAGATTTTATTTACTTATTTGAGAGAGAGACAGAGAGAGTGAGAGCATGAGCAGGGGGAGGGGCAGAGGGAGACGGACAAGCAGACTCTGTGCTAAGCACGGAGCTGGACATGGGGCTCGACCCCATGACACTGGGATCATGACCTGAGCCAAAATCAACAGTCGGACACTTAACCAATTTAGCCACCCACCACCTCATGAAATATATACGTATTTTTAAATGTTTCTTTAAAAATTTTTCATCACCTGAGAGAGATACTTACAAAAGCAGTATTGGATTTTAATTGAAAAAAATTGAAAAAAACTGTATTCGTTTTAATCAGTATGTAAGGAAGAGTAGCAGCATTTTTCCTATGAGGAGGTTTGTATATTCAATATTTTAAATGTCAATAAACAGAAATGAGTTAATGATCTGCTCTCAAACCTAAAGGCTAGAATGGTCAAGTTAAAATAATCCACTGTGAGATATAACAACTTCATTTCACCAATGCTAAGCACATGTTTCCCCTCATTTTTAACATCCCTGAGGTCAGGGTGCCTCTTGCAGTCGCTGTTGGCCAGGCAAGTGGCAGCAGTGATCACGTTGCTATTGCTCGCCACCTTCTGGCTGCATCAAGAAGTGCCAGCTCAAACCTAGCAGAACATGGTGTCAGAGCTGGACTCAGGCCATTTTAGGAATGCCATACCCAATGTGTTTTGCTTCTATTTCCCTTTTTATCTATGCAGAAGAGTGATATGTGACAAGAATCTATGTTTGAATGTCTAAGAAAGCTCTTTCAAATATATAAAATAGGACTAACTTCCGCACGTTCAGACTCATCTTGTACCACCAGCATCCCACCTAAAAGGCACACCAACCGTTGTCTGTCAGCCCAAGCTTGCCTGCCAGGCATAGACACTTGCTCAGTCCTTGTGCATGCACAGCCCAGAAATGCAGGGGAATTAACTTCTCTAGAAGTAGGCTTCAAGGGGTGAGCAGGATTGAGAGATAAATAACTCAGGCTCCTATCAGTGGGTGAACAACTGGGGGGCTTCTTTGAGGTCCTAAAGGGATTGAGTTCCTACTGTCTACCTGCATCACTGACCTGATTCTCAGCCTTATACTGGCCTTTCCCCTTCCTTCTCTCTCTCTCTCAGCTCCTGCCTCCTGAACCCTGGGATCTCCTCTCAAACTCTTCACTCAAATCCTTGGCTCAGGCTCTGCATTTGGGTAGATCCAAACTAAGACTATCAAGAAATGAACACCACCTTCCTTACAGTAGTTTCAATTTCCATTTTGCTGTGATTCGTGAGCCACCGTATTTTAAAAAAACAACTTTATTTTGGGGTATAATTTTAGATTTACAGAGAAATTAAGAATATAATACAGATTTCCCATATAACCCATACCCAGTTTCTCCATTACATATTACATTAGTATGGTACATTTGTCACAATTACCAAATCAATACTGATAATCATTCATAATCATTCATAAGGTACATATTTTATTCAGAATTCTTTTGTTTTTAGCTACTATTCCATTTCTGTTCTAGGAGCCCATCCAGGACACCACATTACATCTAGTAGTACTGTCTTCTTAGGCACCTCTTAGCTGTCACACTTTTTCAGATTTTTTTTTTTAATGACCTTGATAGTTTCGAGGAGTTCTGGTCAGCTATTTTGTTAGAATCTGCCTCAGTTGGGATTTGTCAGATGTTGTAAAGAAGACCAAAGAAGTAAAGTAGCATTTCCACATCATATCCGGGGTCCATAATAATAAATGACATCACTGTTGACTTTGACTGTGACCACCTGCCTGAGACAGTATTTGTCTCTGTAAGGCTGCTCTTCCCACCCACCTTCCCATATTATAAACTTTGGAAGGCAATCATTACATGCAACCCATGCTTAAGGGTGGAGTATCTTAAGTCCAGAGTATCTATATAAATTATTTAGCATTCCGCTTGAGAGATTGTCTCTTCTCCCCCACTTACCTATTCAACCATTTATCAGCATGGACTCATGGATTCCTTTATACTTTAGGTTGTAATCCAACATTTACTTTGTTGCTCAAAGGGTTCCAGCTTTAGCCATTAGACCTTTTAATTGGCTCCTTCATCCTTTTGACATATTCTCATCATTGTGGGGTTTGTTTTTTAAGACTTTTTTATTTATTCATTTGAGAGTGCATGAGCGAGAGCGTGATCAGGGTGGAGGGTCAAAGGGAGAGGGAGCAGCAGACTCCCCTCTGAGCAGGGAGCTCAATTCAGGGCTCAATCCCAGGACCCTGAGATCAGGACCTGAGCCAAAGGCAGTGCTTAATCGACTGAGCCACCCAGGCGCCCCCATTTTGTTTTTGTTTTTGTTTTTAACACTTCTTTACTTTCTGGTGCTACAAGATGCTCCAGGCTAATCTTACATATTTTCTGCTCCAGTTTTAGAATCAGCCATTTCTCTAAAGAGCCCTAGTTTTTTTTGGAGACTGGTATTAGAAACCAGTATCTGAGCGTCAGGTGCGGTCTTTGCTACTGGGGTCATTGCTTTTAGGCCTGGTTAGCTGATGGAGCAATGAAAAAAATGTTTACTAGCCTGTGTATGTTCACTACCTAATATATATAATCATCTGTATCTATATTAAACTAAACAGGAGTTTATACTGATGTCTCCAACTCTAATCCATTACCCCATGGATCATTTTAACCTCCTCTCCTTGCTATCTATAACCTCACACTCTAACAGTGAAACCTGGCTCTCACCATCTGTAATCCATATATTTAATTGTTCAATTCTAGTATATAGTCTAGCAGTATCAGAATTGTTAAACCACACTGCTGTGAGAAAAACTATCAGCTAGAATACAGTGCTTATGCAGAGATATTTCCACCTTTCATCTTACAGACTCATTTCCAAGGTTACGTCAGAACTCTTCCCCGAAACCCCTTCCATTAGGTGGTTTCACACATTTGTAATATAGTTAGATTGTTTTGTCACATCCTGCCTTTCATCCAGGGATCTCCTCTCTAAACAGATACTTTTAAATACGCATACATTAAGACTCACTCTTTGCGCTATAAAGTTGTATGGGCTTTGGCAAATGCATATTTTCATATCTCCACCATTATTATATCATTCAGAATAGTTTCACTGCTCTAAAAATTCCGTGTGCTTTATCTATTCAACCCTCCTACCCTACCCAATCCTCTGGCAACCTCTGCCCTTTTAGCTGCCCCATAGTTCTGCCTTCTCCAGAATGCCATATAAAGGGAATAACAGAGTATACAGCTTTTTCAGACTGGCTTATTTCACTTAGCATCCATTAGCTCATTTCTTTTTATGGTCATACAACATTCCATTCTGTCAACGTACCACAATTTGTTTATCCACTTATCTATTGATAGACATTTTGGTTGTTTCGGCGATTATAAATAAAGCTGCTAGCAACATTTGTATGCAAGTGTTTGTGTGGATATGTTTCACATCAGTTGGTTAAATAGCTACAGGAATGATTTCTGGATCATATGGTAAGACTAGTAGGAGTATTACCCATTTACATTTATTGTAATTACTGTGTTAGATTTATTTCCAGCATTTTGGACTTCCTAAGGTTCTTTTTGTTTTCTTTTTATTCTTTCTTTTGGTCTTCTTTTAACTTAACTGAGGTTGCCCCTCCACCCCACGCCCCCCATTACTTTAAAAGTTACATACTCATTTTCTTTTACTGTTACCTTGAATGAAATTTTTTTACATGGTTATCTTTGCCAACCTCCTGAATGCTTAAGTCTAAGAACATCTGAACTCCAATTAAGCCTTCATCTTGTACCCTATTTTGTCCTATTTTTTAGCTCCATCTTGCTCTTAATATCACATATAAGGCATTACTTGTATTCTTTTAAGTCAATGTTCGTTCAGATTTACCCACATTTTTTTGGTCACCACCCTTTCTTGAACCTCAGACCTTTCATCAGATGGTTGTCCTTCTTTTTTTTTTTTTTAAGACAGAGAGTGCAGGGGACAGGGAGGGGCAGGCAGAGGGAGAGAGAATCTCAAGCAGAATCTGAGCCGAGCTCAGGGCCCAACATGGGGCTCGATTCCACGATCCTGAGATTGTGACCCGAGCGACTGAGCCGTCCAGGTGCCCCTGCACCTTTCATCTTCTAAACTTCCTTTAGTGAGAGTCTGTAGATGACAAACTTACTCATTCTGTCAGAAATTTCATCCTCATTCCTAAAATATACCTTTGCTGGGTATTAATTCTTGGTTAGTAGTTTTTGTTGTTTTTTCTTAGCCCACTGATGATACTACCAGTCTTTTTTGCTTTCCTTGCTGCTGAGAAGTCAGTAAGCCTTACAGCTACTCTGTTGTGGGTAATAAATACGACTGTTCTCCTTGTACAAATCTAATATTCTGCAATTTTACATATATATATATAACATATGTAACAATATATATTATTATACATATACACACACACAGAAGTGTAGATTTATTATATGTAACTCACTTGGGATTTGCATAGCTTTCTGGAGGTTGGTATCTTTCACTGGTTCTAGAAAATCTATCTTTATCTTTTCAAATATTGCCAATTTCCAATTCTCTCCTTCTAAAACTCTAAGACACATGTTAGACCTTCTCAGTCTCTCCACATCTCTTTCCTAATTTTTACATTTCTACCTACTTATCTCTGTGTGTTTTCTACTGGGTAATTATTTGGCTCTATTTTCCAGTTCATTCTCTTTCACTGGTTATTTGACACGGGATTTGTTTTTACATAAGGAACTCTTTTTCTTTACTCTTACTAAATACATACTAATGTATTTATCTTGAGATGCCTGGGTGGCTCAATCAGTTACGTATCTGCTTAGGTCATGATCCCAGGGTCCTGGGATTGAGCCCCGCACTGGGGTCCCTGCTCAGCAGTGAGTCTGCTTCTCCTTCTCCCTCTGCCCCTACCCCCACTCATGCTCTCTCGCTCTCTCAAATAAATAAAATCTTAAAAAAAAAGTATTCATCTTATATCTGACAATTCCACTATCCAAAGTCTTTGCAAGTCTGACTGTATTGTTTTCCACTGGCTTTCCTTCAGGATACCTTATTTTGCGGCATCCTGTGATTTCGTGGGTTTGTGATTTAGGACTATGAGCTCACGTTCCTTTGGAGCTTTATTTGTAAGGAGTGTTGGAGTAATAAATTAAAGTTGTGTTCTTACAGCATGGATATGCAGTTACTTTAGCCATAAGCTCAGGGGCATTACCAACTTAGGACCACTTTAAGAAATTGGTTTGAGTCGGGGCACCTGGGTGGCTCAGTTGTTGAGCGTCTGCCTTCGGCTCAGGTCATGATCCCAGAGTCCAGGGATCGAGCCCCGCATTGGGCTCCCTGCTCCGCGGGAAGCCTGCTTCTCCCTCTCCCACTCCCCCTGCTTGTGTTCCCTCTCTCGCTGTGTCTCTCTCTGTCAAATAAATAAAATCTTTAAAAAAAAAAAAAAGAAATTGGTTTGAGTTTTTAGACCACACATACCATGAGAATTCAAATTGCTTTTGACCTCTGAGAATGCTTTTCTTTCTTGTCAGTTCAGTGACAATTTAAGAACATTAAAAAAAACCTTTTATCCAACATTTTGAGTTATTATCAGGAGTTGTTCAGAGTAGCTAGTCCTTCACAGATTGGAGGTGTAGTCCTAAAGTCTAATTCATGACATCACTGAAAGGCAACAGTAATGAAGTAGAGGCAGGAAATCTAGACTGCTCTTCTGTTTTGTCAAGCAATTTGAAAGTGGTGAGTAGAAAGCCAGAGTGCCTGAAGTTTCCTTTGGCGATGGGCAGGTGACTTTATCAGGAAATGTGTCAGCTACTACTAACAGAGACCAGGATGGAAGTTACTTCTTTCCCAGTAACAGAAGTCCAGAGAAGACAGTCAAGAGCCGTCTTATAGTGGCTCCACAATGTCATCAGGAATATTATCCTTCTGGCTTTGCCTCTGTAAAGACACCCCATGGCCCAAGTAGGCTGCAATCACATCTACACTTCTGTCAGAAAGTAGAAGGGGGTTAAGTCCAAAAAGGGCACATGCCAATTGTCTGTCCCTCTGAAGAAGCTTACCCAGCCAACTTTTGCCCACCTTCCGTCTGGCAATCCGTAGCTCCAGGGAGGCTAGAAGCTTAATCTTTTAGGTGATCCCACTGCTGTTGGGAGTAGAACTGGAGAATCCTGGATATTTGATAGGCAAGTAGTAGTCTCTGCCACAGAACCTAAACGTTCTCACTGTGTGAGGCTCCTCATTGAGGAAAAGACTGAAATCAAGATGATAATTTACTGGAAGAAAGTCCTAAGAAATGTGGCAGAGAATAAGGTCAAAAGCACAGAGGGAGGGTTTAAACTTGGAGCGCAGACACATCTTCAATGGAGACTGAATGGAACAGAAAGAGCAGACAGACCATTGTGTAGGTGTGTAGTGGTTAAGACTGGAAGCCAAGGGGATTCCTCGTAGCATGCAAGTGACAAGGTCTCTTGCGGAGGTCACTGAGTTGTGGTGGGAGGGGGTCCGCGTGCAGAAGACAGAAACCTGGATCATCTGCTGTGTGCATGTAAACAGTATCAAAAATGCGTGTTGAAAGCCACATGTCAAAAAGGTTATATTTATGAGTAACAACCGGTTTCCATAAGCAGGACAAAATCATTTCATAGGAACATGTTTCTAAAGTAGGCAACACAGTCACAACACATTTGGCCTGTCACACTTGAAAAGCACTCTGTTAAAATCTAGTCTCGTTACATAAGAAAACTGAAGCTAAAGTTGGAGGTAACAAATGACAAAAAAAATTTAGGCACCGGTGACAGAGGACACCCTTCTTAACATTCCTTTCATAACTCTCCTAAAGTGCCTTTTGTATGCAGTACAACTTTTCTCAAGTACTTCTGAGCCACCCACCTTGGAAGCTCTGTGGCAGACACCTGCCGAACCAATGCTCTGCAACCTTGGGGAATGAAGATATAAATTTAGGTTTGCAATGAGATAGGCGTATACAACTCACCTACATCCTTTTCTTCCTCTAGAAATAAGGAAAATAAGGAAGAATAAATTGTATTTGATTATATAGTCTTACTCCACTTCACTTCTCCCAATTATTATCCCAACTTTTACCAATCACTTAAGAAAGGGCTACCTTGCATTTGCTTAACCCCCTTCCCCATAATCCTTTCCTCCGAACACTGGAAGACAGCAAGCCTAGGTATCATTCTTGTTCACTTTCCCTGATCACTGTGTGTTGCTGCTGTGGAATTAGATGAACTCAATACTTAAGCATCGAATTGTATCACCTCGGTCACATCACAAATACTCCACATGAAATAGAAAATTAGTGGGGGTGCCTGGGTGGCTCAGTCGTTAAGCGTCTGCCTTCAGCTCAGGTCATGATCCCAGGGTCCTGGAATCGAGCCCTCCATCGGGCTCCCTGCTTGGGGGGGAACCTGCTTCTCCCTCTCCCACTCCCCCTGCTCGTGTTCCTGCTCTTGCTCTCTCTCTGTCAAATAAATAAATAAAATCTTAAAAAAAAAAAAAAAAAGAAAGAAAGAAATAGAAAATTAGTGGTAAATATTATGGCAAAGTCTCCTAAAATTTACTTACAGAAATTTGCAGGTCAGGTTCCAAATCACAATACTGATTTTAGGAGAGAGATGTTTCTATTTAAATCAAGTTCAGTCAGCATGACTAAACAGCTGCCTGGGTCCTGGGTGCCATGTGGCCAGACAGGGCTCATCAGCCACTTCCAGAGGCACCCGAGCTGGTGTTAAGCTCACACTACGAGCCTCAGCCCAGCATGAAGGCAAGATTATGAGGCAGTTTTCACACTTACATAGATCAAAGTAGCATAGTGAATATTTAGAACTACATCCTGCATGGGCTCCACAGTGGAATAAATCCTGCTGTTTTCCATCACGGTGGACACTGCCCCCCACCACGCTCAAGTATTGTTCTCTCGAGAGCTGTGCGCACTGCAGTTCTCAAGGAAATGCAGCACTCAAGCTTTTCACCTTTATTCTTCCCAAAGCATTTCATTTTAATGTCAGCTAACAATAAAAAATCAAAGAAGGCAGCTCTCCCACAAAACCCATGGAACTAGCATGTGAGTGATAGAACTGACCACACTTTTATCAGCCTGCAATTAAAATTTCATGAAAAATCTTTCAATAAAATGTTACACGGAGTACATTTTTAAAAGCAGCGCTGGCTCTCACGTGTGTAGAAAAACAAATATTCACTAACACAGACACTTCTGACAGACAAAACGGGTCACAGCTGTTTGTTACTCCTTGAAGTACAGCAAAAATGAATTTTGTAATATAATCTGAAGGAACTCCAGGCCCTCTATAATTCATATTTTTAAGATTCAAACCCGCATTAAATACTGCACCATTCAACATAAACATGAGAGAATATTTCCCCTAATTTTTCTGTTAACGTCAACTTGATAAGAAATGTTTAAATGCTAAGAGGATTCTAGTTCAGAAAATACCTTCATGCTTTTTACTGAGATACAGTTTATGTGTTTATTATCTGTTTACAAAAAAGAATTTAAGGTGGCCTTTTACACTATTAACTGTATCTCAACAGTCTGAGACAAAAATTATTTTAACTAGAAAAAAAACATTTAACCAAAAACGGCAATAAACTGGAATCTTTCAGTTACTGCTTTGACAAGACAATGTTTTATAAAAATTATTGCCTATTTCTTCTAATACTAAGATTTTTCCTATCAATCATTCCTTTAATAATTCTGTTGCTATCCTTATAAAATAAAAAAATGATAATGTAACTACAAGGCTTAGTTTGCAATTTTTCCACTGTATAACTTAGTCACATTAAAAAATCACTCTACATTCCCTCTTATGTAGTTATATGTGGACAAATGGTGAACAGTTTTATAGCTTAAAATATAAGTGAGGAAAATATAGACATCTGCCATACCAATAGCTGGTTTTTATTTTTTTAAGAAAAGGTTATTAATTTAAAAAGAGAGTTCTAAGAAATGTAATAGGATTCCCAGCAATGATGACTTCTGAGATCTATGAGATTTGAAATGTAATTATAAAAAGGCTAAAATCCAAAGAGCATTTCTACTTTTTCTTTTTTAAAAAAAATCCAGATGATTTGTCACATCAAGGAAGTCTGGCACATTACCAAGGCCATAGTCTTAGTCATCCTCAGAATCGCTACCCCTTCTTGTGGGGATGGAGCACCTCACTGAGGATAGCAAAGCATCTTCAACTGGTTTCTTAGGGTTTTCCTCCAAGTCTGTCTTGATTGCTCCAGACTCTGACAGTTTCCACTCCAACTCTATGTGATAAAGAAAAACCAGATTACCTAAGGCAGTTGGCATGGGACCCTCACCCTCAAGCCCATTAAGCCAGTTTTCTCTAAGCAGAAACTATGCAGTAACATTTGATGATAATTTTAGTGCTGTAATTATAAGGTACCTAGAAGGAAAGCAAAAAATCAGACCTTTAAGAAGGAAAACAAAATACTTTCACTTTTTCAGAAGAGGAGATCAAATGAGATACTATATATATATTTGAATCTATATGGTAACTAAAATGAAAAACAAAGACTAAACCTGTCTTCTAATGACTACAGTTTCTGGACTTGCACAATTTCCCAGGAAAGAAATCAGCACGAAACATTTAAAGGAAATACTTTTTACAGTCCTGCTGGCAATCTAATTTTAGTTAACAAAAGGAAATTTTTAGCCCTCATGTCCAGTATCTCAATCTATTAGAGTCAAAGGATAAATGTATGATGACATCCTAGAACTTATACATTTGCTCCAAGTAATAAAAACAGTACCAAGAAAATAAAGAACCAGTGACTAAAGCCTTGGTTCCTGTTTGTCACTCTCTTATAATCAGTGAAACTCCACATGGGTGTGAGACCTTATGAAGTGAAATCAAGGGATGTCTTTTCCACTGCAGAAAAGACCCCAGGCAGAACTAAGGGACTACATAAGACACTCTACAGCAAAGAGACTGGTTTAAGTGATACTCTGCTAATTAGGTACCTCCATTAAAATGTGACAACCAATTTTATTTAAGTCATATTAATTTAAAGTGCTCCATGAAGATCAATAACACCAGTATTTAAAGTTCTTGGTACCTCAGTTGAATGTTATGAAAATTCAACAAATTTCTTAAAAAAAAAGAAGAAAAAGAAAAACCTTAATTCTGATTCTTGACTCAAGAATATATTTAGATCCACCATTCATATGTATTGGTGTAGGTATTAATGTTATTGTTCACTTACACACAATAATTATTATTTTATAAGTTCACTAATGCTCAGATAATACTTTTTCTAGAAATAAAGACAGGACCTCCTATCCTACATCCATCTTTCCCCTCATGGTACATTCAAAAGACCAGAGTAAGATGCAAGCATATACTTAGTTTGAAATGCAGTATGCCTCTGAACACTGGCATAATGCCTAACTGTTGTTAACGTGTGTGTATGTATGTGCAGAGATGTTAATACTTATCCCAGTTGAGTATCTTATATGGTTATATAAAATAGTATATAAAGTCATATTTTAACATATGTTTTTAAAGCATAGGTGGACATATTATTTCAATAATGAGTGACTTAGGAGGATGCCCTCGGGCCTCAGGTTCTCTCTTTCATGTTATAAGTGTATACATATTTTGACACCTCGTGTAACAGGTAGAAAGGAATAAAAAAAAACATCCTTCAGGAATAAAAAGATACATCCTTCAGGAGTTAAGAGGCAGAACTCAATAAACTTTTAATTTAACTTAAAAGCCACTAATATATTCAAATGAGAAAATATTCCCACAGGTATTATATACATATGTATGTATACACACACACACATATAAATATCTATCATATAAATATCTATCAATAACTTGTTCATGTGATTTTTCTTTTTTTTTTTTTTTAAGATTTTATGTATTTATATGGTGGGGGGGGGCCATGAGCTGGGGGGAGGGCCAGATGGAGAGGGAGAAGCAGACTCCCCACTGAGCAGGGAGCCCGATGTGGGGCTCGATCCCAGGACCCCAGGATCATAGCCTCGAAGGCAGAAGCTTAACCAACTGAGCCACCCAGGCACCGTTAATGTGAATTAAACAAAAAATGAAGGTTGAGCTATAACTTAAAATGTATCCAACTATAGGGACAAACAAAATATATTAGACATTAATATTAAATATACATACTTTAAAATCCAGTGTGCCCCCTTTTAACAGAATTATTAGAGCCCAGTTATAACTGCCCGCAATGACTCATTTAATAAGAGATCAAACGTGTTTCTTCCCTTTTAGCAATCACTCACACAGTGGCAAAGATGACTTTGACAAATCATCATGACACATGTCTCTTCAAAAGAACCATCCCCTCATCATCTCTAACATGCACTGGTCATTGCTCACGTGCCCTGCACCATCTCAAAGAGGTCCTTACCCTCTATTGTCAGGTTCATGCCACCAAACACCAGAGGTCCAATAAATTGAGCCTTGATATCTCCTTCAAGGTAAACAAATACTGTAGGCAGATTCCTATCAGGATAATTGGGTATGCAGGTTGTTGAAATGGCTTTGATAAATTTGACATCAGGAAACTTCCTGGCAAGTCCACTGAAGTGCTGATTTATGAGGGCACAGAGGGGAATCCTGTGAAATAGAAATGGGAAACAATGGTGAGAGAGGACCCCTATAAAACAGAAATAGAAGCAACTATGATTCTGCATTTACACAGGGCAAAGCTCTACTACCCTTCTACCTACGTAAACCCTCATAATAGCTTCACAAGTGATTCTGCTACTCCAGCCAAGATGAATTAACATTTTTTTTTTAAGAAACGTTCTAATATGTTCAGGGAAAATGAAGAACTCAAAATCCAAAATCCATTTTAATTTGACTCAATAAGTCAGAAAAACAGCTTCAATGTAAAAGATAATTGTTTTGCCCATCTATATGAGAGAACATTCAAGATTCAGAAGGTGAGAAAAAGGTGAGAAAGCATTTCCTGCTTTAAAAAAAAAAAAACCTCTACACAAGTACAGTAGAATACAGATGGAGCTGAGAAACAGTGGAGGGCCACTGCATCACTTGCCTGGAACAATTATTATAAAGGTCACCCCCCGACACCTATGAGAATGATTCACCACATGGAATTTTGAAATGTAGAGTTTCTCTAGAAGGATAAATAAGGAATTTGTTTCCAATAAAAGCAATCTTCATTGCTACAATGTAACAAAGGCATTCTTTTTAGTCACAAATATTAATTTTAAAGTCTGAAGACAAAAATTAGGCATTAGGTTTGAGCAAATCAGCAACAAAATACAACACTAGTAAAAAACAAAACAACACAAAACAACAAACCTCCAAAGTGGATTAAGCCCAAGATATCTAAGACATAAATTCAAATTAACATTTAAGGACAGTGCATAAGATCAGCTCACCCTTGTTTGTAAAGGTGCAAGATTACCCACAAGCCCTCACCGGCTTTGGTAACTTCTTGAACATAATCCTTTCCTGAGATCTCCAAAACTTCTCCAAATTTATTCTTCAGTTGAGTTGCTTTCCACTCAGCCAGTCTTTGCTGCCTGCACAGCACAGAGAGGAGAGAGACATCTTACACGTACACCCCACATATACACACACACCTTTCACACAGCAACCTTTATAAAGATCCAGGTTTATTTGCCACACAGCAAAAGTCTAAGATCACTTCACCAAGACCTGCAATATTACTGCTTAATTACAGTCCTTTCCAAAAGTTATCTCGGTAAGAAAATTAACTTTGCAAAAAGACACACATTTTAGTGCCACACAATAAACCAAACAGTCCCTCTGGGTGGCACTAACCTGTACATTTCAATAGCACGTTCATCTTCTTCATTAAATTCATCTTCATTATCCTCCAGCTCTTCCAAAGTCATATCTTCATATGTTTTCACTGAATGTAGTTAAGTTAGCAAAAACCAAAAAATGTAAAAGATGAACAAACTTGCATTTTGTTTTCCCTCCTTTATTTTTCTCCTAAAGATGTGCATGCAACACCAAGCCAAAATAAAACTCATTCACCAAAACCAAAATAAAAAATACTGAAGGTCTTCCACTAGTAAGAACTTTAGGGTGTTTTAAAAAGAACCATGTTGACAAATGCAGCAGGATTGACTCTCCTACCTCCACACAATAGTAAGGATATGAATGATAAGTTGCCTAAGTTTATAAAACTAGAGAGTTGTATTTGCCTGAATTCACCTGGTCTGCTCTTCAAGCACATACACCCATGGACCGCTGTATTAACAGTTCTATCTCTGAGGACGGGGAGGATACCAGTGGGTGTCCCCAGCATACTCTTTCTAGAGTTAAAGGGATTATTGTCTTGGTCTTCTCTTGTGAATGGTAGGCAGCTCTCTTTTAACCAACTGCTGTAAAATCTTGATTTTTTATTGCCATAAGCATTCTTGCTTCTTGACATCAAATCAGATTTTTTCCCCCAACCCCAAGTCTATCACTATACAAACTGCTCTTAGCAAAGTCAACAATGACCTCCACTTCCTGACTGATGAGCAGCACTGATCCAACCCACCATTGCCTCCTCTTTGAAAGATGGTCCTCCTCTAGCTTCCAGGATGTCTTCTCTCCTGCTATCTCTACAGCTGCCCCTCCTCTGGACCTTTGCTGACCTGACTCCTTTTTTATCTATACCCACACCTCTGGTGATTGCATCTCATGGCTTTATGCCTCCAGACCATATTTCTCTAATTTAGAGAAAAACATAGCCAACTGCCTACTTGCCATCTCTATTTGACTAATAAAAATTTCAATGTTTCTATGTCCTAAATAGAACGTTTGATCCTAGCTCCAAACTGCTGCTCACCAAGCCTTCCTCATCTCGGTTGGTGGTGATGGCTATCCTTCAGGCTGCTCAAGCCCAATGCCTGACAGGCATCCTTCACTTACTTTTTCTCACAGCCCTCACAGGATCCACCAGCAAATCTTATTGGCCCTACCTTCAAATTATTTCCAGATCTGACCACTTCTCCTCACCCCTTCCACCAACACCATGTGGGCAGGTCTAAGCCAATGGTATACTTCTTGCCTGAATTACTGCAGTAGTTTCCAGACTAATTTCCCTACTTCCTGACTTGATCCCCATCTTTCATACTTGGAAAGGCAGGAGCAGGAGGGTGCTGTCAGCATGTCAATCCTCTGTTCAAACCTCCAGTGACTTCTGTTCAAACCTCCAGTGACTTCCACCCGACCAGACATAAAAGCCAAAGTCTTTGTTAAAAGATACCAGGTCCTCAATGGTTTGACCTCTAGTTGCCTCTCTGAACTTACTACTCTTTCCTAGTCATACTGGCTTCCTGGCTGGTTCTCCAATGTGTTCTTCACTCACTTAAGTAGCTCAATTCAAATCCCTCAGATCTACTCAAATGTCACTCCCAGTAAGCCTCTCTCTAACGCTATCTAGAATTATACTCACCCTTCCACAACCCTTTCTCGGCTATTTCCCTGCCTTATTTTCCTATATTTACTTATGTATTGCTTATTGCCTTTCTCTCCCACTAGAATATAAGTCCTATAAAGACAGGGATTTTTGTCCAGCCTGTACATAGCTAAAGCCCCAATGCTCAGAATAACACCTGGCAGACAGTCATCATTCAATAAACATTCACTGGATAAATGTTTTCTAGTGAATCCATCTCTAAATTAGCTTTAACATGTAAGAAGACAAAAGTACTAGCCCCTGTGATCAGTGGGGCATTAAGTCAAGACTCAGAAATATTTTCTCCAGGATTATCATGTGCTCATCTGACACAGACAAGAAACTGTGGAGATGTGGAAATTCTATAGCCCAGCAAGTTGAAGGTTAGAGACAGCCTGTGACTCCCTTGAGGTCCCAGAATAGTGTCCATCCCAGCACTCCAATGCCGGTTCCCAATTCCTGCTCAGAGCATCCTTCTACCAAAGCAGTTAGAGGCTATCTTAACCCAAAGAGAGACAAAACAAATAAAGAATATAAACAATCTCACCAATTGACTGCTGA
This sequence comes from Neomonachus schauinslandi, assembly GCF_002201575.2. NCBI lineage: Eukaryota > Metazoa > Chordata > Mammalia > Carnivora > Phocidae > Neomonachus > Neomonachus schauinslandi. Next base: position 79,070,524 of record NC_058412.1, on the reverse strand, counting down.
AGGACTCGCTGTTCTTCTTCTTCTGCCTCCTTTTCCAAATCTTTCACACTTTCCTTTGAGGGCAAGATACCCTTTTTGCGTAAGATGTCATTCCACTCAGTGTCTGCATTGGGGTCCTAGTGGAAGTGGACCAAGAATACTATGAGTGCAAAGTCCATTACAAAGGGTGCCATGCTGGGGAAAGGTGGTGGGAAGAGGAATTCAAGTCAAATTATTCTACGGCCTATCTCTGAGAAAGTGTCAAAAGATTCACAGCCCCTATTCTTTTCCTGTCCTCCACTCCACTTCACCCTCCCCACACAAGACATACACACCCAGGAACTAGTCTTGGGTAAAAATCAGGATATGATGTGCAGATCGGCATCAATGCTCACACCAAGGCCCTAACCTGGCTCCTATTCAATCTTTATTAATGACTTAGAGTGACTCATTCAACAGATACTAAGTACTTGTGGCAAGTGCAATGATCAACAGGCTGTTGACCTAGAGTTATAAGGGGTCTGCATTCCACAGGATAGGCAGGGATATTCTCTCAGAAGTGGACATTTAATCATCACTGGAAGTTGAGAAGGAACCAGACGTGAGGAATGAGAACTTAAGAACTTACTTTCCAGGCAGAGGGACCAGCATGTGGAAAGGGCCCAAGAGCAGAGATAGGAGGCTCTCAAAGTTCTAAGTGGCTGCAATAGAATCAGAAGGAGGAGAGCCTGAAGGCAGGCTGACAAATTCTCTAATGGCCCAAACCTGAGAGGGAGAACTGAGACCCTGAGGAACAGCTCACAATGCCTAACACTTACTGAGTACTAGGTGCTGGGCACTCTGTGAAGCCCTTTACCTGTACCTACTTAGTTAATCCTCACAAGCCAGGAGAGACATGACATTTAGAAGACACTGCCATGCTGGAACAAGTCAAATTTACCAGGATCAAATGTCAGAAGGATAAATGTCAAAGTGGGCCCTATTTCCTGAAGCCAGCTAGCCAAACACTGGTTTTGCTTGGCTTGGCAGGAACACTGCTAATGGACCAGGTTTGGAATAAGAAATCAATGAGCGCTGTGGAAAGGGCACTAGCACAGCCAGGCTCCAGCCCCAACTCCATGTCACTGTCTTGCTGAGCTGTATCAAAAGAAAACGAACAGAATCCTTTCAACAGGGTGGTCAGGGAAGGCCTCTGAAGAGATGACATTTCCAAGCAGGGTCCTGAAGGATAGAGAATACAAAGGAGGCCAGGGCAGCCCAGGAGCTTCCCCTTCAACACTGAAGAGTGTCTGGCTTCTGGCAGACAGACTGTATTTGTAGATGCTTATCCTCTCCAGCTCCCAAGGCCTCCTGTCCCAAACCCGTACTAACTCTATTTCTCATTGGCCACTAAGCCAGAGACGATTTAACCAGAATTCCTGACTACAGTGAAGTCTGGGAAGCAGGAGAATGACCTTTGACAGAGGGTCCTTCGACAGTGACAGAATTTAGTTGTCACAGATTTTTGTTAATTCCCATGTCTTCATTTATTTTCTTTCATTTTTAGTCCTATTAGACAATTCCTGATACAAAAAAAGGGGACAAAACTAGGGGATTTGGTTTTATCTAAGACAGAAAGTAACAAAGGAGAGGGACCCTAGGGATGAGCTCTGAGAGCCATGGAATCCGAGAGGGAGTGCACCTCAACCTGCACATCAACGTTAGGAGGGAAATGGATGTTAACTAAACCTTCACCCAGCTCTAAGTGGACTCAGGAACATAAGCTCCGCCACTGTTTTACGTTATGAGACCTCCAGGCGGGACCCTTCCCTTCTTCGAGCCTCAGCTTCCATATCCACACAACGTGCCCGTAACACACTCAGGAGCTAAGAGAATTAAGGAACAGGAAGTAACACTGTCCGGTGGGATGCTGCGAGTCCTTCACAGACTTCACGGGATCCGACCTTAAAGAAAGATGACCCCAAAAGACTGAGATTTGAGGGGTGAGACACACAGGGTTGGGGAGACCCAGCCCGCGGGTCCTTGCCGGACCACTCCTGCCCTGTCGCACTGCGCCTGCGCTGGGCCTAGACTCGCGTGATCTTTCGCGTGCCGGTGGCGCCCGGCGCTTCCCACGGTCCCAACCCCGACGGTCCGCTGCTGCCACGGACCCAGCGGGACAAACGAGCTGCAGTAGATTCCAGGCCTCGGACCCCCAGGTTCTTTACCTGCATCTTGTCTAAAATCGCTCAAGTCAGGCCACAGCGGCGCCCCCACCCCGCCTCTTCTGCCAGCCCGGCCTTCGCCCCGCCTCCTAAGGGTGAGCAGGGCGGAGCCAGGGAGTAAGCGAGGTCTCTGAGTCTGCGCCCGCTCCTCAAGAAACGGGGCAGAAACTGTGCGCATGCGCAAGGGGTTGCTGTCCGCTCTCTGTTGGTGTCGCTGGCTTCACGTGACCCGGAGCCAGTTCTCGGCGCTACCTTATTAGGGCAAGGCTCCGTACTTGGAAAGGTGGAGCGGGATGGAGGAGGTACTCAGTTTTATGCGCCATCTCCTGCCGCAGAGCCAATCCTAGTAAAAGAGGGCTTGGCTCAAGAAGTCAAATAGAAATGTGTTTCAGTGATCCCGTGTTACAACTAAAAATGATGCAGGGTCATCCGGAATTCACTCGCTATCATTTCAGCGTCCGATAAGGCGATTAATTCATAAGACACATATTTATCAAGAGCCTGCTAAGTACCAGGTACTATTGTAGATTCTGCGGAGACAGCAGTCGTCACAACAAAAACAGAAAGGTGAAAGTCATTTCACCTGGTTAAGCCTCAGGCAGTCCATATTTGCAAAAGTGCTTAGCTCTATCCAGGCACACAGGAGACATGAGTAAAAATCAGAATCTGAATTGTAAAATGCAGGTGCTGGGCTCCAGGCTTCTGCCTACACAGCACTCCGATTTGAGTTAAGAAAGCAATATCCCTCCAGGGACACCTGGGCTAACGTGCCGCCTCTCGGCAATGAAGCAGACACAGATAATACACATCCACACATCTGTGGAGTAGGCATACGGCTCCCAGCTTTGGCAATGCATTAGAACCACCTGGGAATCCAAACACTGCACTTATGATGGGGTTCCATCCTCAGTTAAATTAAATTCCTGGAGATGAAAGCTGGAAATGGTATTTTCTTAAAAGATCCTCACGTGTTGCTAACATGCAAAACCATTGATACAGAGTGAATAAAATGAATCCTTGAGGGCAAGGAGCTTTGATTTTATAATTTATAAGGATTTTTAATATTTCCTAACTACTTACCACGGAATTATAGGTCTCCAGAAACATTTGTTTATTCATTTATCTGCAGCAAACTGTGAATGAATCGTCCCTGGTCTTACTACCAAAATCAGGACCCAGACTAGTTCGGGTGGGTTTGGCTCTATGCTAAGCTTTGCGTCCCCTCCAGAGCAATAGAGAGGGTGCTGTTACATCCTTTCTTCATTCCCAGCCCTAGCTATTTCCAGAGCCCAAGACCTACCCCCACCTCGTGATCCCTCTCTCCAGAGGAGATTGACAAGCCAAAGTCTCAAACTCTACCACCTCCTCTGCAGAAATGTGCCTCTCCCACTTTTGTCAAACACTCTTCCATTATACTAAATCACAGTCTCTCCCACCTCCCTAGAGACCTCTGTCCATCATTCTGTCCATCACTCTTGGATCTGGACAAAGTAATTAGGGCTCAGGAGAAAAAAATTAGAGCCACAAGAAAAGAATTGGAAAATAATTTTCTGTTTGTAAGTCATATGACATGATAGCATACTTGGAAAACCTGAAAGAATCAAGTCTTAAATTCATACTATAATATGAGATTTCTGTATAGGAGCAGCATATAAAATTAACATACAAAAAATAGCCTTTGTATTTACAATGACAAACTAGAAGATACGGACATTAATTACAGTAACAACAGAAAATAAAAAAGAACTTAGGAATAAACTCAAAAAGTGTACAAAAACCTACATGGAGAAAATTATAAGACATTTCTGAAAATACAAAAGTAGACTTGAACAAATGCAAAGAAATCGCTCCTCTTTGGATGGGATGACTCAACATCACAGAGATGTCAATTTTCTCCAAGTTCATGCGTAAAATTTAACACAATCTTAATTTTAAAACCCAAATATTTTCTGAGGCTAGACAGGTTGATTCTCAAGTTTTTATGATGAAATAAACAGCAAGAATGGCAGACCGAGGGGACAGCCAGCCTCTACCAGATTTTAAAACAATGTGCGTGAACAGACAAATAGATCAATGGAGCAGCATGTTCAGAATTAATCTAAAAATAGGCAAAGTACATACAAAATTAGTGTATGCTTAGGATGACATCTCAATCTGATGGGGGGAGAGGTGGAGTTTTTAATAAATGGTGTTGGGGCCGTTGGACAGCCGTTTGAAAACAGATAAAATTGGATATGTACTTCCTGGTGTATATCAGATTAAAAATTGAAAACTAAAAGCCTAGAGGAAATAATGAGATAATTTCTTTATAACCCAAAAGTGGAAAAAGCCTTTGATGACTGTTACTAAAAATCCGGAAAATCAAATGAAAATAATGATAGATTTGACAACTTAAAAAAATTTTTTTCTGCCTAAGAATAATGAACACCAGCATGCTACCTTTTGTGTAAAATAAAAGGTTAAATAAGAATACATATGGGGGGGCACCTGGGTGGCTCAGTAAGTTAAGCGTCTGCCTTAGGCTCAGGTCATGATCCCAGAGTCCTGGGATCGAGCCCCGCATCAGGCTCCCTGCTCAGCGGGAAGCCTGCTTCTCCCTCTGCCTCTGTCGTTCCCCTGCTTGTGTTCTCTCTTGCTCTCTCTCTCTGACAAATAAATAAACAAAATCTTTATTAAAAAAAAAGAATACATATGGGTGGCTTAGTCAATTAAGCATCTGACTCTTGATTTTCACTCAGGCTGTGATCTCAGGGTCGTGAGATTGAGCCCCATGTTGGGTTCCACGCTGAGCATGGAGCCTGCTTAAGATTCTCTCTCCCTCTGCCCCTGCCCCCATGCTCAAGCTCTCTCTCTCTTTAAAAAAAAAAAAAAGAAAAAGAATACATATGTGTGTATATTCATATTTGCTTAATTTTGCGAAAAGAGAGAAAGAGGAAATCTGAAATTAATGAAATGGCTAACTGTGGCAGTGAGGTGGGGTAGGGGTGGAGATGAGGTGGTAGCAACAGAAAATTAGGTGAGAATCCTCTGATAAACTTTTATTTAGGGGCAAGCAAGTTTTGTGGGGCCTGAAACGCATTCAGTCTTGGAGGATCTCTTTAAGAATCTATCACTTACATGTGGAATCTAAAAAAAAAAAACAAAAACAAAAATTCATAGAAAAAAGAGATACAATCTTATAAGGAGAAGAGTTTTTTTCTTTTTTTCTTTCATTTTATTGTATCTATATGAGAAGATGGGTGTTAGCTGAATCATTTCACGGCATATGTAAATCAAACCATCATATTGTATGCCTTTAACTTATAGAATAATGCATGTCAATTATTTTTCAATAAAACTAGAAAAAATTATAGGGAAAAAAGAGTGTAAAGGGGTCCTGAGACCCCATTTGAGAGCTTTTGAAAATGTTTGTTTAGGGATTAAATGTGATTATCTCCTAGAATAATGTCTACACAGAATAGGCAGGCATTCAACAAATGTTTTTTAAAATGACATTGACTTAGAGGGGAGGGGGGGGTGCGAGGATGGGTTAGCCTGGTGATGGGTATTAAAGAGGGCACGTTCTGCATGGAGCACTGGGTGTTATGCACAAACAATGAATCATGGAACACTACATCAAAAACTAATGATGTAATGTATGGTGATTAACATAACAATAAAAATTTTTAAAAAAATAAAATGACATTGACTGTGATATGGCAAGAACAGTAAGTTTATTATGCTATCTTTCCTGTCCTTATAATTTGTTACATAATACAATGTAAACATACAAAAAAGGAAGAAATGAAGTATAATTTCTATGTTGAGTAGAGATTAGCCTGTATAAATATTATGATGACATTTGACCCAATAAAAATAGAAAGTTTAAAAAATACAAAATTATGAATATAAAAGTGGGCATGAAAGTAGACATTTATTTAGAATGGAGAAATAGTAACAAATTACCAATTTTAAATAGCTGACAAATACCACAGACATCACAAAATCCAGAGAAATAACATAATATTTCTATTAATTAATTCTGACCCATCTATATGATATCATAGATTAACTTCTGGCTTGTGTATATTGTTGGAGAGGGAGAAATTTCCTTCTCTACCCCACTTCCTAGTGTTATGCTCCCTAGTTTAGGAATTAAATTGATATGAGATAGATTAACAAGAAAAAAACCAAAGTTGTATTAAGTGCACATGAAGGCCCAATATTAAATTGAGACCTAAAGAAATGACCAAGGCAGGCAGTTTTTATACATACTGGACCAACAGATAATAAATTTGTAAGAAATTGACAGGATAATGAAAACAGATGCTTGGGAGGTTTAACTAGTAAGGAATTCTAAGCAGAATTTGGGCTGAGGTAGTCAGAATAAAAAGTAGCAAGGTTGGGGCACCTGGGTGGCTCAGTCAGTTAAGTATCCGACTCTTAATTTCAGCTCAGGTCATGATCTCAGGGTCATGAGATTGAGCCCCACATGGAGCCGGGTGTCAGGCTCGGTGCTCAGCACAGAGTCTGCTTGAGAGTCTCTCCCTCTGCCCCTCCCCCTGCCTGAGCTCTCTCTGTCTCTCTCTCAAACAAATAAATAAGTAAATAAATAATCTTTTTAAAAAAATAACAAGGTTTATTTCCACAGCTTTCTCAGCTTTGAATTCCCTATCTCTGGTGATAAGGATGTCATTTTACTTCTTAGCTTGGGGAGGGTATTTTTCATATGGGAGATTTATTTCCTGCTTTTGGGGGGGACAGAGGAGGCTCTGAGTGTCTTATACTGGCTGTTTACTAAGTAACTTTTACTTAAAATAATCAATATGCCAAAGGGGCACATCCGGGGGCAGCCTGCCCTTTGCCCCTACAATATTAAGCCCTGTTTCTACCAGAACTACCTAAATACCTCATTCAAAGATAGACTCCACATGTTACATTTATATCACATTACGTTCACTGGCCCTGGAACTTCATGTCACACCACTGGGTGAGAGGCCGGTATTCCTGCAAGTCATTTGTCTCCTTGTTGGCCAGCAGTAACCATGGGTGGAGATAACTGCAGGTACATAAACGTCTATCAGTAACTATATCCCCCATTCAACTTTCCCTTAGCCAAATTCCTAAAATATGTGGGACTGCTCTAATACCGTCTGACAAAGAGATGTCACTGTGAATACAACTGGAACATGTGTACCCTGATACTATATGTTGCCTTGGTAACTGAAATACTACAGGCAGAGTGAGGATTTTTTAAAAATAGTGAACAACTTGGTAAAATTCCAATCAAAACAAAGTACAGTCTTCCCTCAGTTTAAAAAAGAATTGCCGTCCTAGTAAATTTGGTGTATTCCTAGAAAAATTCAGCTAAAACTGGACAAAAATATATGCTTAAATTTAAGTAGGTTTCACAGCTATGGGAAAGTCCTATGCCTCGTAGAACATCTAGCATTCCTGAGCCCCAGGGATGCCAGCAATATTCCTCTCCCTATTCAGTCGTTGAGGTGACCAAAAAATTCTCAGAAATGGCTGTCCCTGCCCTCCTTGGAAATCATTGCCAGAACCCAAACTTGTCAAGTTGACATACTCAAAATCAAGTTCACTAATCCTAAGGTCAACAAAGAGGACATTTCTTAAAATGTAAACAAATGCTAAGAAGGATATGGTGTTTTCCAAAGCACAGGATCCTTATCTTATTGGTATAATTTTCCCCAAAACGAACAGCCTACCCCTTCCATAAGCCCCTTTCTACTACATACAAGGAGATAGTTTTGTGCCATATCAACACTATAAAACTACTTCCAAGAAACAATGATCATGGCTTGTTTGTAAAAATTCACACATAGAAAAAGCCAGTTAACCTCTTTTACCAGTTTTCTCAACTGCAAAATGAAGACAACAATTTCATGAGGTTGTTGTAAAGATTCAATGATTTAGTACATGTAAAGACTGAAAACAGGGCTGTTCCATGAAAAGGATGTGCAAAATGACCTCCAAAGACCAAAGGAGCCGTAAGACTGAAGGAAAAGGGAAGCCCAGTTTGATGAGAAATGGTTTATTAAGGGGACCAATACACAGAAGCATGTCTTGGGCAGCTGTCAGACCAGTAGATCTCTACAACATCACCTCTCATAAAACCTGCTTTTATAGACCCAGAGGCTGGGGAATAGTCAAGGTAAACTCCTGGGAAGAAATGTCTGAGAATCATAGGCATATCTCCAGAGCAGATCAAGGGCATTATTTTCCCAGGGTGTACTTGAGGGTGTGATTAAACAAAAAGAAAGAAGAGTGGAGGGGATGCTGTGCTCAAGAACACTTCAGGTCACAGAGTGGTCATCATGGCAGATTTGTCCAAGATGGCATCAGTCAGGTTCACACAAATGCCCAGCATGTGGTAGGTGCTCAGTGTTAACTGTTGTTTTTATCATACCTTGCTACAAGACTTACATTACAAATAAAATAGGTTGAGGACTTCTTAAACATGAAGTGGAATCCCATGGAATGCTCTTGGCTTTATATTGTCTGACAGGGTTGAAGGACATATTTAGAGCTTCACCTGCTCCTTGTAAGATGGCCCCCCTCACCCATACCTCACCCCAAACTCAAGCAGGATCTAAGATCTAATAAAAATTCAACCAAGTAAATGTGACGATCTAATTGGCTTTATTAAACAATTTGTGTATCAACAGCATCCCATCTAGCACATAGAGGGGAGCTCTGAGGAGGCATACAAAATGAAGGTCTTTCTAGAAGGATGGAGCAAGAAAATTATTAGCAGAAGAATTATTCCAGGCAAGGTCACTTTCCCTTAGGGGGAAGAACAGAGGGTCTCATCAGGCTGATTACCTTATCTTTCTTTGGGAGGTGAAGAGGGTCCATGTGGCAGACTCACTGGTGCCTGTCAAAAAGATTTCTGACTGGCCTATTAAGACTACATTTTAGGGGAGGTTGAAACTGCAATTAGATTATGTACTAAGCCCCAGTTTGGAGACTAGGCCTCAGTGACACCATTTTGGGACTGTGGGACTGATATCTGCACTCCAACCATTTTGGATCCATTGACCTATCAACTTTTTGCTGTTTCTCAGGCCCTTCAAGCTGCAAGGAGGGAAGTGAAGATTCATGTTTTGTGACCCTTCATTCTGATCACTCTAGACTCCCTTGCTCTTTTATCAAACTTGCACACCGTACCCCAGTACTAGTTACATCCCATCCCTTGCCCACTTGGGGCCCAAACATAGCTGTAGAAACACACACCACCAATCCGATTTGCTTTGCTTTACATTTATAACCACACACTCCCAGTGAGCTCCCAGTACTTCATTTCCTAGTCTATTCACTTTCCCTTTTGTTAAAAGGGAAACCACAGGCCCAAAATGGCATCGCTTAGGTTAAGGCTCCAAGTCAGTAAACCAAGATAGTACCTAACCTAACTGCAGTTTCCACCTCCCACAAATGGAACCTTTAGCCAGTTAACGTGGAATTTCCTGGTCAATAATAGGAAATTTACTGATAGAACCCTTCTGCTCTCCCTTGGAGGACAACCTGGCCTAAACAATGCATTCCTTGCTAAGAAATTCCTTTCCTTTTTTATGCCCTCTCTCTTTAAAAACCTTTCTTTTCTTTGGCTCAGAGAAGCTCCCCCCTACTTGCTTTTGGGACGCTGCCCAATTTATAAATCATTTAATAAAGCCAATTATCTTCAAGTTTACTTGGTTGCATTTTTTTTAACGCCCTGTTTAGAGAACTATTTTACACCTTCTCTTTTCTCAAAATCCCATTGCCCTGTTCGTCTTCTGATTCTCAAAAGATGATCTTGAATCTATTACACCTGGATAAGAAAAGAAATCAGAAAAGAATGTCCCATGCTCCCGCTGGCAGCTCTATCCATCCACATACACTTGAGCCCATTAACTCTACTGTCTTTCCTTGCAACCGTCCTATCTATGCTACTGAAAAAGAGAAGCACCCCCACCCCCAGCCCTTTATGCAGTGGAGCCCCTGCCATCTTTTGTCCACAGCTGAACTTTGTTCCAGCAAGTATTCGCCCTCCCACTCCTGTGCCCAGAGTGGATTTTATCCTCTCTAGTGGCTCATTATGTCAACACATGAACATGCTGCAATATTTCTAATGTTAAAGACAAAAAAGCCTTCCTTGACCCCACATTCCCCTCCAACTACAGAGCTTTCCAGCGAAGCTCCTGGAAGACTATGTTCATTGTGTTCATCCCCTCCCTCCCATCCTATTCAACTCACTTCTGTCAGGCTTTTGTTCACACATTAAATAGGCTTTTGTTGAAGTCACCCTTGACCTCCATGTTGGGAAATCCAATAGCTCATTCTCTTTGCACTTCTTCCTCAGCTTTCAGTAGATTTGACTCTGTTGCTCACTCTCTCCTTCATGAATCCCATTCTTCGCTTGGCTACTCCAACTCTCTGCTCTCTTGATTCTCCTACCTTACTGGCTGCTCCCCGTGCTGCGTCCTCTTTTCCTCCTAAACTCTCAGCTGGGATTTCACAAAGACTCTGTCCTCAGCTGTCTTCTCTATCTATAGAGATGGGGGATCTCAACTGGTGCATGGTTATAAATATAAATGCCATCTATATACTGAAGTCTTCCAAAATGAACTCCCCACTCCGTCTCTTCCCTGAACCCCGGCTCATAGACCCATGGCCTACCTGGATGTCTGTTGGGTGTCTCAAATTTAACAAGTCAGCCTCAGAATTCGGGGTACCCAACCCCCAACCTTCTCCCTCCAGTGTTCATATCCTGGTAGCATTAGGCTCAGCCCTAATGCCTCAGTTTCACTCATATCTCACATGTAACCCAGCCTTAAATTCTGCTCCCCCCTCTCCTTCCTTCACCCCTCTCACTCCTATCAAGCCACCTTCATGCTCTCCTGAAAACTGCAAGGTCCCAGTGGATGCCCCTCCTCCTACCTTCACTCTACTTCCTACTCCACGGTCAGTTCTCCCCAGAGAAGAAAGGGACCTGTCCTGTTATAAGGTCAGATCATATCAATTTTGTCAACCTTCCTTTGGCTCTACATCATAATTAGAATAAAGTCCAGAGTCCCAATATGCTCAGGCCCCTGGCCCTCCCTGACTTGCCTGCCATTCTCCCCGTCTTTATGTTCCAGCCACACTGGCCTCTTGCTGGTCTATGTACATGCCAAGCATGATTCTGTCTGGACTTTTGCATTTGCTGTTTCTACTTCCTGAAAACCTGGCCCCAGATTTCTGTGTGGGTCACTTCCTCGCTTCTTTTAGTTTGCTGCTCAGATATCAACCTAGAGAAGACTTCTCTGTGACTCTTTCTACAATTGCAGCCTCTCCCCTCACCGTCACACCTCTCTTTCACTCATCTTCGTAGAACTTACCTGCCACAATGTTCTAGAGTAATTGATCTAATGATTATCTGTGTCTCGTGTCTGTCTTGTTTACTGTGCCCCTGAAGCCTAAAACGATACTTGGCACATCACACTCTATTGGTAAATGGGGATTCAAAGTGACAGTGGCTTTCAAGCTTGGTTTTAACAATGAAATCCTTTCTTTCCTTCCACATCAAGGCTGAGTATCTGGTTGACTTGGGATTTTTGTGGTGGCTAGGGGATGGGATGAGGGGGGCCGGTGAGCAGGCTATGGCCTGTGTGGTTTGAGCTGCCTGCTGGTACCAAAGAAGAGAGCATTCAGGCTTTCTTATCAGCTTGTAGAAGTGAGATGCAGAAGGGGAAGAGTAATGGATGTGGCTTAAATCCCTTAGCAGTCAAACATAAAAAATGGAGTCTGACTATTTATTATAGGGGAGAAGAAGTGTGCATAAGATAAGACTGGTGATTTGTCCAAATTAAAGATAAGAATCCTTGGATTTCAGAAGCACAGGGAGTCCTGAGCCAGAAAAATAAAGATAAATCCACACACAGAGATACTGTAGTAAAATTCCACAACACGAATGTGCTAAATATTGTGTATTCATTCTCAGACTCTCTGACTACCCTTTTATGATCTTACTTTTACCACTGGGGCTGGAAGGCTGCAAACTACATTTCACATTTCCCAAACTCCCTTGCCAGCTAGGTTTGAAGGAGATCCTCCCAATCTAAAATGGAAGGCACAGAGAAGCTCTTCTGCTTCCAGTAGTGCCTCTGTCAGTGTTGGAGGCCCTGCTTCCCGCTCAGTGATTGCAGCACTCCCTCCGGCAGCATCGGTGAAAAGTGCACACCTGGGGCTCCAGCCCAGGGCTGTTAGCAGCTTCCGATCACTCGGTAAAACCCCCTTACCCTTTGGTTCCCTTTCCCTTCTAGTAGTTTTGTAACCAGTTCCCTGTTTGAAATCCTTATTTTATTGAAATATCTGGGACAATGGTATCCAATGGAACTTTCTACAATGATGGAAATATTCCGTATCTGTGATGTCCTATACAGTAGTTATAGCCACTGATGGCCACTGAGTACCTGAAATATGGCTCATGTGCCTGAGGAACTGAATTTTTAATTTTATTTAACTAAAATTTTTAATTTAAATAAGCACCCCCAACTAGTGGGTACTTGATTGGACAGCACAGTTTCATTTAAGCATGCTGTGTTATTATTGCAATGAAGAAGTAGAGGATGGGAAGATTCCCTTCTTGAGTGATAGGACAGTGGAAGACATATGTTAACAACTAGAGAAAAAAGATCTGTAAATCAAAGATGAGAGTCCTAACAAACACTTTAAAACCCCCACGGCCATCTTCCTAGGTTATGATTCCTGTCATGCACTTAGCTCAGCGTCCTGCACAGCCCAGGGTGCTGCCTATCACAGGCTGGAACCAAAACCCATATTAGAGAGACCTATGAAGGGAACGGCGGTTGACACCTGGCCCAGCCAAAGCCTGAATCAGGTGGAAGACACTTGGCCTTGTCACCCGGCACCTAACACCTGTGTCATTGGTTGGAAGGGTGAATATTAAGGAGGCAAAGAAGGAAGCTCATTGAAGAAGTGCAATATGTGGTTGCCAGTATAATCATTTGTGCCAAGGAACATGTGAGATCTCTGGTGGGTGAGGGGAGGAATTGAGGAAAAGGCAATTAACTACTAAACTATTTTGAATGATATATGTATTTATTATTTGAGATGAACATGAAAGTAACCTAGCTGTTTCCCCCTGTGTCAGTCATCTCAGACAAGGCTTTTAAATCAATGAAAACTCATACTTACTGAGAAAATTTACAATAAGCCATGTTCACTGCTTTGCAATTCCATTTTACCAGGAAAATTACTTAAATGTCTCTTATTCATTCCTTGTAGCATTTGTGCAGATTCAGTAAGGAAATGTGTTTACTTGCCTTTGTGAAGGAAGAAAACTATTTGAACTAATCACATCAAAATTTGAAACTTTTCTCAATATTCTTAAAGCAAATTTCCATACTACTCAAAATAAAGCTATTCTAAGGAATTAAAATAAATTTTGCTCATTTTCAAAGCAAGAGTTTGTCACTTCTGACTTCTCTTTAAGCGAGTGAAATTAAGGGATTCAGAACAAGGATGTTCATCTCCCTATCCTGACTACTGGATTGAGCAGCCAGAGGCCTGATGGGTGTATGGCAGGGCCTTGAACCAGGTGTTGAAACTTGTTGCATCAAGTCTACCCTGTGTTGCAATGGACTGCAGCGGTGTTCTCTTTAAAGCCGGGTTCTGAGCCAAGGTCAAAGTTTGTGAACTGAAGGAAGCTGATACTAGGGAAGCGTCCAGGGATCTGGAGGAAGTGGAGGAGTGTTCTTCCTGAGCCAAATGCACCAATGACTGCTGCAGATTTTTCTGTGATGTCCCTGGCTGATGACATTGGAGCATCCAATGATATGGAGCAAGGGTGGTCAAACAGAATAGACAGATATAACCAGACTCACTCGGGCCCATTCCCTTTCAAATTCTTAGTTCTTTTGTAGAAAACAAAATCTGGAAATTTAGGAGAAAGAAAAGGAGCATTAAGTGTTGTCTTTCATCTTTGTATAACAAATCACCTAATCAATAGCTAATTGTTTAGAAAATTTCTATCTTTCTTCGTTTAAGAACATAATGAATATTTATTGAGCTCAACATTTATCAAGCTTCTACCTACCATGTGCTATACCCAGTGGCAGATGCTAAAAATCCAAAGATGAATAGAACACAATCCCTACTCTCAAGGTACTCACTATTGAATAGGCAGTCATATAAACGAGTAAGTTTAATCAAGTGTTAGTTACGTTACATCAAAATACTGGTATTTTGTAATGTAATACTATTAGTTCAGGGTTTTATAAAACTAAAATCTGATTCATTTAAATCATTAAATCTTGAGACCTACTTAGAGTTTGGGGTTACATTGACACTTAGAATAAAAAGACGGCCTTCAGCCTTCTCACTTGTTTAAAACTTTAAAACTTTCTGACCTTTTAAAACTTTTCCAAGGTTTCTTGTTACTGAGTCAGATCATTCTTGCATCCTCCAGGCCACCTTTGAGTTCAAGAAGGGACTATTTGGGAAGGAAGGGGATGTGGGAGGGGGCTGGGAGACTAGATGGGAGGAACAGGGAAGTAAGGGTCTCAGGCCCAGTGGTGCACCTGCCTCTGAATCCAACCACCTTTTTCTCATCAGAGTTAAGTTGCTAGTGTCTTCCTCACCCTCTTTGTCTTCTAGGGCCAAATTCTATTCTCTTTAGCAGGGCTTCTTAAGCTTTAAAGTGCATGCAAACCATCTGGGGATCACGTTAAAAGACAGATTTTGATTCAGCAGGTCAACGGTGGAGCTTAAAACTGCATTTCCAACCAGCTCCCAGGTGAGATATACTGCTGGCCTCCAGACCACACTTTGAGTGGCAACATCAGTACTTCTCAACCTTGGCTGTCCATTAGAACCACCTGGAAATGTTGAACATATGCAATGGCTGGCATCTATCCCAAGGGCTTCTTTTAATTAGCTTGGATGGGGGCGGAGAGGGGGGTTAGTACTGGAGCCTGGCATTATTTTTAAAACTTTTCAGGGTGGGGGGGGGTCAATATGCAGCCAGTGTTGGGAGCCACTGTCTCAGAGCCTACCATCCTCCTATAACGTATCAAGATTCTCTTCCCCAGTCATCCTGCTTGGAAAGACTCACACCAGAAGGCACAGGAACCTACTTCTGGGGTACTGGCCTTCTTTCAGGTAGATCAGTAACTGAGGAGCAAAGTATAAAGGAAAATATGTTACTATTAGGTGAAATAAAAACCAAGAAAGGTATTGTCATTTTGGTGTGTTATTGCAGTCACTTGTGACTGACTGAACGATTGCTTGTGCATATCTGGGTGTGTGGTATGATGGAAAGCAGGCAGAACCAGAAGACAAGAGACCTTCCCCACTTTCTGGATTCAAGCTGCTTCATGGTAAAAAATTATATGATAATTTAAGGACTTTGTAAGCCTCAGAAGGCTGTGTGTGTCTGGGTCATTGACCATTGTCTGATAGAGGATGTGTGACCATTCTTCAATTTTGTATGGAATTTGGCTTTTAAAACTTTTTCAAAAAATAGTAAATATATGATACACCATCACAGCAGCTATGCAAAAGAGGTATTTTCATTTTATTGTGTTACTGGTCAATGTCTCACAGTTGAGGACAAAAGATGGGGAGTGGGGAGATATACATATATGTGTGTGTATAACATCAAGGTCTTCTGAAACTAAATCCAGGGCTATTCTCACCATGAGATTCTGTCACAAAAGTTCCCTGTGAAATTTGTTATTGGCTCAAATTTATACAAGAACAGTGGCAGGACTTGTCTGGGTTTGTTGTTGCTTTTTGAGAATCTAGAATCCATTTTATAATAATGAACACAAGCCCCTTTGTTGTGTCAAATAATTCTCAAAGCCTCACAAGTGCTTAATATTCCATTATCGAGCCCTGGGAATTGAGTGCAAAGGCTTTGTTATAACTTAAAATATCAAGACGAGTCATATGGTCGGATAGATGGAAGGAAGGCAGAGAATCAGAGATTGTTACTGTAAGTCAGTCTCAAAATGTAGTTCAGATCATGGAGCACTGGGTATTATACAAAAACAATGAATCGTGGATCACTACATCAAAAACTAATGATGTAATGTATGGTGACTAACATAATAAAATAAAATTTTTAAAAAATGTAGTTTGGATCTTACCATAGTGAACTCATCGCCAGCACTGATCCCTTGTTAACCCACTTCTTTAGACCCCAAGAAGACTTCCTCACAGCAAGGATAAGTCATGCTAGGTTCTGGCTGCTCCCCTGGCAGTGATGTTTTCAGTGCAAGAGAAGTGGAGTGGGACTTTTCCTGGTGTCTAGAGATTGGTGCTTGAAGCCCAGACAAAGACCAGAGGGGAATAAACTCCTCTTGGTTTAAAGAGCTGATCAGTTGGCGCCAGGCATCTCCCTTGGACTTTCTAAGATGTGGGTTACCTGCCTTTGCATTTTGTTAACTAGCTAGATATCTGATGACACTGTGGACAAGCATGTTTGTCCCTGTGGCCACTCTGAGCAGGGAATTAGAGAAGCCTGTATGGCCATCATTTGGTTGCCCAGGAAACAAAAGTTTCTGGGAGCTGGAAATAGCCAGGATCAAATCCTTGCTTGAGGAGTCTCTGGAACGTAAGAGGTGCCCAGGCTTCTGCTGGGGCAAAGAGACCAGTAGGGATAGAAGTTGAGCCAGCTCTCAGGGAACTGTTCAGGAAGGCTGCTCACTATAGACCTCTGAGGGGCCAGAGAATACTGGCAGGAAAGCATGAGAAGACACCAACTGCTGGTTGTTAGGTAAAAAGAAGTTCACCCTTCCCCCATTGTCATTCCCAAACCCAATGCCAGAGTAGTTAGGTGCTATTAATGAGGAAAAGGTGGTATCCCAGAACCAGGCCACCTTCTCCCCTTTCCCAAGGCACCTCCTCATGCCTGCACTTGGAAAAGAAAGAAAGGTATTGTAGGCTGCACTCTGTCCCCCCGCCAAATTCATATGTTGAAGTCCTAATCCCCAGGACCTCAGAATGGGACTGTATTTGGTCACAGCGTCTTCTAAGAGGTAGTTAAGTTCAAATAAGGTCATTTGGGTGAGCCCTAATACTCTGTGACTGCAATCCTTAAAAGAAGAGGAGCTTAGGACACAGACACACACAGAAGGAAGCCCACATGAAGACACAGGGAGGAGATGACCATCTACAAGCCAAGGAGAGCAGCCCCAGAAGAAACCAGTCTTGCCAGCAGTTGAGCTCAAACTCCCAGCCTCCATGATTGTGGGAGAGCAAATTTCTGTGGTTGAAGCTGTTCAGCCTGTGGTACTTTGGTACAGCAGACTGAGCAAACTCATACAGAGGCTGTGAGATCTAAATTAGAGGGGCAAGAGTTTAACCAGGCTGGATTTAAATAACTTGGTATATCTAGAAAAAGTGTATTTGCCCAAGAGATAGGGAAGGGGAATTTGAAAGAGCACAGGTAAAATCAGTAATTGACATGCAGTAGTTTGAGTTTTTTCAAACCCCCCACTGTGTTTGGACTGCTCACTCCCCATTTCAAGTCTGGCTTCTCCTGTGAACTGAAGCGAACGCTGCTTTCTTTAAAACTTGTGGGGAAACTGGGTCTGTGCTCTCTACCAGTCCCCTTGTGAGAGGGCCTGAATGTCCACCCTGGGCTGGTTCAGGTGTTGGAGGTGCCAGGTGAGAGGACCACCAGAACAATATCTGGGGTTCTTGGATGGTGCCCTGTTTTTTCTCTTGTCTGCTTTGAGGGCTGACCCTGGCCACTAAGGCACAGGAGTCTTTGGGCCAGTGGTCTGCAGGTAGGTGAGGAAGCAGCTGACCTATCCCCGTCATCAGCTCACACAACTGCGTAACACAGAGAAAGGGCTCTGAGCCCTGAAATAAACTACCCACATCACCTTGCAAGCACCAGTCCCCCAAAGAGATTACACCTTGAATATTATCTTGTAAGTGACTGACTTTATCCTTGACTTTCTTGGTGCTGATGGCTACAGATATGTGATGGCCTTTGTAGAGATGATCATTTTGTGGGAAAACCACAGGAGTTTTTTTTTTTAGTTTTTATTGAAAGTATATATTTCTTGAAAGTATGCTTTTATTGAAGTATAGTTGACACAATATTACATTAGTTTCAGGTGTACAATATAGTGATTTGACAGCTCTATTCACTATGTTAGAGAAAACCACAGTTTTTTGCTACATAATCAGAACTTGTGTGTGTGTGTGTGTGTGTGTGTGTGTGTGTAACCTGTGTACTGTTCTCTGAGCTTCCCAGGTCTGTCACTCAGTTTGGAAAATACTTGGTCTCCTCTTTTCCTCTGTTACACTTTGGATAGTTTCTCTCCCTATGTCTTAAGATTTACTCATCTTTTATTCTGCAACACTGATCTCTTATTAACCTCATCCAGTGTAGTTTTCTTCTTACATATTGTAGTTTTCATCCCCAGATATTTGACTTTCGTCTTTTTATCCCTTCTAGGTCACTCAATTTCTCTACAGATGTTGCTCAATCTTTCCTCTTTCCTTGTGGTTTATCCCCGTTTATTAGTCCTTTACCAGCACAGTACTTAGAGGAAGGGGCACTAAACAAACATGTTCAAAATGCCATGTTTCCCAAAAGCCCAGACCTTTTGGTTTTGAATTAGGAAGCAACCGATTGATTAGCTGATTTCTCAGCCTACAATAGAACAAAGAGAGGAGGTTTCTGCCATTGCTGCAAAAGTGACTGAATGAGTAGAGGGGATTCTTTCCTCCTTCATGCAACTAAGAGTGACACCGTCAAGACTAGCCTCCTGTCCCAAATCCTGCTCCTTCTACAGTAAAATCACTTGGTCTTTAGTCACTATTATAAAGTCATCACCCAAGTGGTCCAGTCTTGGAGAAGTGTCAAAATCCAAGAAACAGAGTCAGTATACTAAAAAGGAAATCCAAAGTGACTTTGCCCTTTTTTGTCTTGCCCTGTTGACCACAGGGAGACTTATAAAAACCTCATTTTCTATCCCAACGACTGCTATAATTTTGTAGCTGCACCCACAGCTCTCTTTTCAAAGTAGCATGGAAAACACCCCACCCAGCCTCACTTTTAGACTTTTGTCTTTTTCATCCCCATTTCCTTCCAATTCCGTATGCAAAAAAACAAAAGAATAAGTTGAGCAAGGCAGGATTCACCTTAGGACGGTTAACTAAGGAGCCTCGTTGTGGTAACAGCTCTTTGTGGTAACAGCTAGGTAGAGGACAAGGGATTCAGAACATAATTACATTTTCCCCAGCCACATAAATATTCACAGTGGGGTGAGTTTACTTCCTCTAATTCTGGTCCTTTGGAATATCCCTTCAGTCCCTTCATGATGACCTTTCTTCCAGGGCCTTTATGTTTTCATATTTGCACTCCTGCCCCAAATAAAATCTCTTTTACTAAGTTATATGTGAAGGATAAGGCTAATTATCTTCCAGGGGCATTTACATTTTTAGGGGCAAAGCTTTAATCCAAGGCCCCCTCTTCCCCCAGCAAGCCTAGGAATGGGGCTGAGATATCATCCATGTCTGGAAGAAATTAGACCATAGAAATATCCATCCACCAAGAGGCATATGGAGAACTCTGCCTGAGGTGCCCCAGGGATACATAAACCGGAATTAGAAAATCATGTTAAAGGAGCAATGGTTGAGCTCCTTGTGCTTCTTCTCCAGAGAAATAAAGCTCCTAAACTCAAAAGAGCATGACATAACTTGGAAAGGACTGCTCAGCATTATGCTTGGAGAGACAGCTTCTGCAAGTTGCTCAATGACTAGTCAAATTCATGTATCATTTATTTTCATCCTCCATCCTACAACCTTAGTAAGGTCATTTTATTCTCTAAAATGAATGAGGGATGAAGATTCATTTTGTCTTAATGTACAGAGAACCTGGGTAAAAACCTCCTAGGAATTAAAATAAAGCAACCTATTTATTGTCGAAGACACGATAGGGAATTAGATGCAGCTACAGGTAAAATAAAAGTTCAGAACTCATATCCTAAAGACACTGGAGTGAGTGGGAGGCAGAGCTATTTCACAAGTAAACTAAAAGGAATTACATACTTTAGATACTTAGGGATGCAATCTTAATTTAGGAATGAGCTGCTCCTTATTTAAGAATGAATATCTGCCAAGTATCATTCTATGTGTTTTTACAAGTATCTTTAAACTATCAAAGTTATTGTACGAAAACAGGTGATCTTATCCTTCCTTTGCCTATGGAGAAACTGAGGCACAGAGAGGTCAAATGACATCCTTAGGTCACACCATGGCTAAGCAGATCTGTGTTCCAGTCCATGTTTTCTGAGGTTAAAACATGGGCTCCTTTGTCCCATGTCATTAATCCCACTTAATGAAATCACTATCTGAAAGAGATATCTATACCCTCATATTCATTGCAACATTAGTCGCAATAGCCAAGACATGGAAACAACATAAGTGTCTATCAACAAATGAGTGGCTAAAGGAAATGTGATATATATAATGGAATATTATTCAGCCATAAAAAAGTCCTGCCATTTGCAACAACATGGATGGACCTTGAGGGCATTATGCTAAGTGAAATAAGTCTGATGGCGAAAGACAAATACTGTATGATCTCACTTACATGTGGGATCTAAAAGCATAGAACTCATAGAAGCAGGGTAGAATGGTGGTTGCCAGGGGATGGGGCGTGGGGGGAACAGGGAGATATTGGTCAAAGGGTATAAACTTTTAGCTTTAAGATGAATAAGTTCCAGGGGTGCCTGCGTGGCTCAGTTGTTAAGCATCTGCCTTTGGCTCAGGTCATGATCCCGGGGTCCTGAGATCGAGCCCCGCGTCAGGCTCCTTGCTCGGCAGAAGGCCTGCTTCTCCCTCTCCCACTCCCCCTGCTTGTGTTCCCTCTCTCTCTGTGTCTCTCTCTGTCAAATAAATAAAATCTTTAAAAAAAAAAAAAAGATGAATAAGTTCCAGGGACCTAATGTACTGCACGATGACTATAGTTGACAATATGGGGTTTTATATTTTAAAGTTGCTAGGAGAGTATTGTTTTAATGTTCTCGCCGTAACAACAACAAAAGAGCAATTCTGTTAGGTAAGGTATGTTACCTAACCTTATTGTAGTAAACATTTCACAATATATGCATGTACTAAATCATCACATTGAACACCTTAAACTTACACAGCGTTATCTATCAATTATGTCTCAATAAAGCTGGGAACACATACAACAAAAAATATGGGCCTTTGCCATTCTACCATCCTACCTTTCCTTTGGTACCTAAATGTGCTAGGGGTCCATAAATATGTTAATTTAATTCCTGTTTATCAGAAAGGACTTCTCATCACCTCTAACACTATTTAAAATGATAGATTACAGGATTTGGGGCTATCATTAGCTATGTTTTATTTCTGTTTTTGCAACACATATACTCCGATCTCCATTGTGTCTAGAAATTTCTCAGGATTGTGGTAAGAATTGTAATCCTATTAACATCAAAGAAAAAGAATATGCTTTTTAAGAGCAACTTGACTTTACTGTGGAAGAGTTATTCCTTCTTAAGAGTCCTGGTGAAAACACGGGGCTAGTACTTACCATTTAACATCTGAAAAAAAGAAATAAATGTATTAGCTTGGCCTTGACTACCACGGCAAGCATATTTCATTGTCCAGCATTTCCTGAAGTGGTAGAAGCATCTTTTAGGCTGCTGGGACTTACTTTACTAATGGAGGCACTTTGATTCAACTCAAGCACATGGCCCTGAAAAATGACACTGTTGTTCCTATCTGCTGAAATGAGACCTTCTCCCCAGCATTAACCACAGACATGGTCTGAACTCAGCTCTGAGGCTGTATTAATCTGTGAGTGGAGGAGGAAAAAAATCCATCATGGAACCTGAGAAAACTGCAAGATCACTGGGGACCCTGTGATTATGTCTTGATAGTTAAGACCCAGAAAAGAGATAGGGGCAACAGAAGATAATGCAATGCTGGGGGCCCATCTCTCTACTTCCAGGCTTTCCTTAAAAATGTGTATGTGAGTGGGAGCCGTAAATGATTTACTAAAGCTGAATGAGTCTGTTCTACTTTTCACCTCCACACTGGGCTCATTTTGACCCTGCTATCAGGAATCCCTTCCTCAGCTCCCACATACCCTGCTGCTCACCTTCTCCACCTTTGCTTGGCCAACTTCTTTCCAACTGGCTCACTCTTCCAGAAGCTTCCACCCAAGTTGAGACTGTGCTTTTGTGTGCACATCTTATCTCTGTGTCCTTGCAATATGGTGTGTATCTGTCTCCCACACTGCAATGGGAATTAATTTGGGATAAGACTGGGCTCCTGTTTGTTCTTCAAACACAAAGCATAGAGCTTGGCATCGAATAGGTGTTCAGTAAATATTTTGAATAAATGACTAAATACATGAGTAAGTCTATTCCAAAGCTAAACATCAAAGCTCATTCAAAAATGTCAATCAAGAAGGAATCAAGAGAATAAGAACAGAAATTTTATTTCTGGATGGGAAACTGCCTGACCTGCAGGACAAATGGGGCAGGGGCAATCTAAGGTTCTGAAGATATGTCTTCTCAGGAACTGAGTCCCAGGGAAACAATTAGGGTCCTGTGCTCCAGGCTGTTCTTCTAGGAAAAACTGAGACTGAGTGCGTGCACATGAAGTTATCCAAGGAGGTTCAACTGGGGCAAGAATAACTTAATTGATTTAGAATAAATAAATGTTGATCTTGCCCTTAAAACCCTCTTAGTTTCCTTTCCCAGCAATTTGTTCACCCTATCTCACTGCTCATTACAGGCAGATTGACTTGCTGTCTGTCTTCTGCTGCTCTGCAGCAGACGTTGTGTCCCCTTGCACATCCTGGCCCCCAGCTCCTTTAGGCACATAGCTCTCAGGGGAAAATGAGTATAGGACACCAGGGATGACTGGGAGTGGTAGCTGGAGATTCATGTTGTCCAATGTCTTTGATCCCAAGTGTGTAACTTTCCCCAACAGGTCAATAATTGACACTATGTTTATCACCCAGAAAGATATTAAAAATCAGAGATAATTGTCAGCCTACCTTGGTCAAAAACCTTAATAAT
Source organism: Neomonachus schauinslandi (assembly GCF_002201575.2). NCBI lineage: Eukaryota > Metazoa > Chordata > Mammalia > Carnivora > Phocidae > Neomonachus > Neomonachus schauinslandi. The sequence continues at coordinate 79,047,276 of NC_058412.1, read as the reverse complement.
AAAAATGCTTCATGGGGTGTGGGTACTCCCCTTCAGAGAAACATCATGGAAATGAAGTAAATCCAGAAAAGGGAAACAAGCTGACATGTAAGTATGTTGTCAAGCCACATTTCCAAAACACATTCCAGAATGCACTGGGCCCTTGAGATGTTGTATGAAAAAAATCCCAAGTCAAATACATTTGGAACCCTGTGGCCCATATTCCTTTTCTGACTATTCATAATGTATTTCAGTCCATTAAAAGTGCCAAGCTCCTCTTCAATAAAAGAAACCACTCTTGTTCTATGAAGTATTTGCCAAATTGATTTAGCAATGGAATCTTGGTTTCACATAAAAATCTATTAGGACTCCAAAAGTTACACTTTGAGAAATGATGCATCAAAGAGACTAGTCTCTTCACACTGTAATAATGACTGTAAATATACATCACGGTTAAAATCATGGACTTTGGGGCAGGTATATCCGGGTTCAGGTCAGATCCTGTTGCTTAATAGGAGTGTGTCCTGAGGAGTCAATAAATATAGAGTGCCCAGCATGATTCTAGTAGATAATTGACACAAATAAATGATAGCAGCTTTCATTAAAACTGTATGATGTTAAGACAAATGTTTACATATCGGGAAGCAAGGAACAGGGAGAATCTAGGTGTGTTCATCAAATCCACATTAAATCCTAATCCGGAGCTTAGAGAGATAAGTTTTTGGATAATCAACAAGCAAGTTAGGGATCTCTAGGAGCTCTCCAATGGGGGATATAGAAGTTTCAGAAGATGCGGTCTCTACTCTGGGAGATTTACTGGGGGAGAAAAGAAACAGTGAGTGATAAATGATGGCACAAAGGGGCTGATATGTTTCTCAGAATGAAAACTTGCCATTTGGGTTTAAAGCAGAAGGAAATCAATGGACTGGAGCTGAGTTTTCAGAGATAAGGAAGGTGTGGAAGTTCGAGAGAAGAGGCTGTCCAAGGGAGGAGAAGTGTAAGTAGAATGGATTTAAAGTGGGGGTGAGTTCAGTGAGTGAGAATGCAGAGCAGAGGGGCATGGAGGGGAGAGGGAGTCAGGTGTGGGACTAGGACAGATGATGGGGAGATTTGAAGGGGCAGGCAGAACTGAGATGGGAAGAATTGAAAACAGGGATCCATTGAAGGTTTTTGAGATGGGAAGTGGTATTACTGAAACAAGGCTTAAAGCAGATGAGGCTGACAGCTGGGTGCAGAGTAGGTAGGAAGAGGAGAGATCAGGGAGTTTGGACTACAGTCTAAAATAGAGTAAAACCACTGCTAATGAACTAGGGAGCATGATAATCCTAAGAGATGGTTGAGGCACAAAATAACTTCTAAAGGGTTTGGTTATAAAGTTAAAATGTAAGGGGGTGCCTGGGTGGCTCAGTTGGTTAAACGACTGCCTTCAGCTCAGGTCATGATCCTGGAGTCCCAGGATCGAGTCCCTCATCAGGCTCCTTGCTCGGCGGGGAGTCTGCTTCTTCCTCTGACCCTACCCGCTCTTGTGCTCTCTCTCTCCCTCTCTCAAATAAATAGAATAAAAATCTTAAAAAAAAAAAAAAAGTTAAAATGTCAGGTCCACAATGGGTTGTTTCAGAAATCAGTCCCTTGGATTCACACCTTCAGTATCCCCCATCTGAACACAGAATGGCAAATGCTAAGTGTGTGTTCAAGATGATTATTTTGACCTCTACCTGCTTAACTTCTGTGTCAGTCTTTCTCTCAGTTGGTTCAGAACTTATGAGGGAAATAGAGAAATGTATATGTTGACCCATGCGCCCTCAACAGGAAGCATCATGCTCTTGACCGTTTTGTAGGCCTGGGTCTGGAGCATCAGTGAAAGCCCAATGTGGTCCCCAATCTTGGGGACCTTCCTCATGGTGATGCCCCAAGGACAGAGAGGAGGGGTGTCACATTGAAAAGCTCTACAGACTTTCCATTTCACAGCTTCAGGCTGGTAATGGCAGCTACTTCATGCCTCAGCCACTTCTATAATGTACTATAATGACTTTGCTGAGTACTAGGATCATGGAGGAAGGAAAGGAATTTAGTAGATGAAAGTAACTAGCAGCCATCACATTCTGCTACATAGAGGAAAGAGGGTTGTAAAATAAGGTTTCCAGATAAAAATATAAGATGCTCACTTATATTTGAATTTCAGATAAATAATAAATATTTTTTTGGAATAAGTGGTCTCAAATATTGCATGTGACATACTTATACTAAAAATTATTCACTGAAATTAGAATTTAACTGGGTGTCCTGTATTTTACCTGGCAATCCTGGTTTGGAGTCAAAAGTCCTAGTTCTCAGAGCCAAACTTACCACTCACCTGGATGTATGGGCTTGAACAACCAGGTAACTTCTTTAAGCCTGTTTTTGTAAGGAACATATAGATGTAAAGGCATCTTGTAGGTTTAAAGTTCGGTAAATGCATTTGTTGTTGTTGTGCTTTTGTTATTTGGCCCTTCTACTTTGCAAGCTTGGTGAGAAAGGCCATGCGTTATTCAGTTCCGACTCCTCAAAGCACCCCAGAAGGGCCTTGACCTGTGGAAGGAAGTGTCACGTGTTTATCAAGACAATAACAACATTATTCTCACCTGCAGTCTATCACCTGTTGGAGTCTCACCCCAGATGCTCTAAAGAGTCAGTCTATCTGTCAAAGTGAGACAGGAGCTGTCTGTCCCCAGGTAGTAAGGCATTGGAAGTCATGCTTACATGAACCCAGGGAGGAGCTGGAGGTAAGACTGTAGCAAGAGTTGGAAATGTAGCTGCAGGTTTCAGACAGGAAGATCATGCGGAAGTGTCTTTTATACCAGCACTTCTCACACTTAAATGGTCATGAGACTTACTTAGGGATGGTGTTAAAATGCAGACTCTGACTGCAGAGCCGATCTCCACTCCTTCAGGAGTGGAGGATCTAACACAAAGTGACTATGGCAACCAGTGTGGGATCTTCACTGCAGTGTCTTGCCAAAGGAATGATGACATTATTCACAGGGGAGTCGAAGCCAGTGATTCTGAGGAATGACTGCACACTGAAGTCACCTCAGAGCATTGAAAATCCACCTGTGTTCAGGCTCATTCCCAGCCAATTTACTCAACCTCTGGGAGTAGGACCTGCAGATCCTTTTTTTTTTTTTTTTAAAGATTTTATTTATTTATTTGACAGAGAGAGAGTGAGAGCAGGAACACAAGCAGGGGGAGTGGGAGAGGGAGAAGCAGGCTTCCCGCTGAGCAGGGACCCCGATGTGGGACTCGATCCCAGGACCCTGGGATCATGACCTGAGCCGAAGGCAGACGCTTAATGACTGAGCCACCCAGGCGCCCTGCAGATCCTTTTTTTGTTTCTGTTTTTAAATCTGCCCCTCTTCTAAGCTGTTTATGGTGATGTCATCTCCCTTCCCAGGCACTGATTTGGACACAAGGTAGGATTCCATTCTGACCCACGAGACACAAAGAGCTGGGTGATTTGGGGTAGGATTTTGGTGTTGACAACACAGGGGAAGAAAGACCGTTCTTCAGCTCAACATCGTCCTATCTGCTTTTGATGCCATCTTGTAAACCCCAAAGGTAAGTCTCAACACACTAAGGATGGAAGAACCCAAAGATCCTGGGTCCTTGGGGTTAACCTTTAGGACTGCTCTTCTGTGAGACAATAAATGTCCTTGTGTTGGGTTTTCTGCTACTTGACAGCCAAAAATGTTTATCTGTCAAGCACCGGACTGGATACTTTGTACACATCATATAATTTAAGCCTCACAATAGTCCTTCAAGATAAGGATGATTATCACCATTTTACAGGAAGGGAATGGAGGCCCAGAGAGGAATGAACTGTAAGCATATCTTAGATTTAACTGGTGTCATGGTCACGGAGAAGACTCCGTATTTTAGCAAGGGTGGACCTGTTGGGTATGTAGAGTGTTTTCTCTGCACCCTGATCTCTGCTTTCATCACTCCAAACAGCCAACAGAAGCTGACCTGAACTCCTTTACCTGTGGTTTTCAACCCTGGGTGCACATTGAATCCCCTGGGAAATTTTTTAAAAATTCCAATTCCCAGGCTAGATTTTTTTCAATAATTTTAGAAGTTCATCAATGGCAATGCTTTTTTTTTTTTTAAAGAGAGCTTTTAGTTTCATTAATTTTCTCTGTTTTTCTGTTTTCAGTTCCATGACACCTATCCTTTATCATTTTCTTCTTTCTGCTTGATTTGGGCTTATTTTTCTCTTCTTTCACTAATTTTCTGGCTTCCTTAAAGTAGAAACTTAAATTATTGACTTGAGGCATTTCTCTCTTCTAATCTAAGCATTTAGTGCTATAAATTTTCTTGTTAGCCTTGCTTAAATGTATCTTAAGAAATTTTGATATGTTGTTTTCATTGTCATTCAGTTCTATTTACCTTTTTATTTCTTTTGAGACTTCCTCTTTGGCCCATTGATGATTTTTTTTTAAGTAGGCTACATGCCCAACGTGGGGCCTGAACTCATGACCCTGAAATCCTGAGTTGTATGCTGCACTGACTGAGCCAACCAGACACGCCACCCATTGATTATTAAGAAGTGTTGAGGTCAGAGACTTGGTTCCTGGACCTGTTTTGAAAGCATAATCAGAACTACGGTTGTATTAGTTGCATTAGTAACTTAGCTCCACATTCTGTTTTGTTCCCTACTTAATTATGTTCTGTGCACCTCTTAACCTCATGTTTGATCAATCATTACCCCTACTCATGTACCCAGTAGTTGTAGAAAGCTAATGGGAACAGGATGGTATCATTTGTCTTGAAATATCTGATTGTACCAGGTCCTAAATCGCGCCCCATTGTCCAAAAGAATGCTTACCTCCAGACTGTTTCAAACTGCTCCCCTCGTCCCCAGTTTCAAGAAATCCCTTACCTTTTTCTCATGTATATAAGCTGTGCATAGGCTCAACAGGGCAAGGCAGCTTTGGGGACGATTCCCTGCCTTCTCACTGGGCTGCTCTTCTGATAGTAAATCTTTCTCTGCTTCAAAACCAGTATCTCAGACATTGCCTTACTTATATCAGGTGCACAGACAAGTTTGAGTTTGGTAAACACATGCTGTTAGTTTTTCAAGTGTTTGGAGATTTTCACGTGTCTTCTTATTATTTATTTTTAGTTTGATTCCACTATGGACAGAATATACTCTGTATAATTTCAGATTTTTAGAATTTGTTAAGGTTTGTTTTACGATCCAGGATATGGTCAATCTTGGTGAATATTCTATGGGCAATTAAAAAAGGTGTTTCAATGTCCACAATAGCCAAACTGTGGAAAGAGCCAAGATGTCCATCGACAGATGAATGGATAAAGAAGATGTGGTATATATATATATATATATATATATATACACAATGGAATATTATGCAGCCATCAAAAGGAATGAGATCTTGCCATTTGCAACGACGTGGATGGAACTGGAGGGTGTTATGCTGAGCGAAATAAGTCAATCAGAGAAAGACATGTATCATATGACCTCACTGATATGAGGAATTCTTAATCTCAGGAAATAAACTGAGGGTTGCTGGAGTTGGGGGTGGGGTGGGAGGGATGGGGTGTCTGGGTGATAGACACTGGGGAGAGTATGTGCTATGGTGAGTGCTGTGAATTGTGCAAGACTGTTGAATCACAGATCTGTACCTCTGAAACAAATAATGCAATATATGTTAAGAAAAAAAAAAGAGGATAGCAGGAGGGGAAGAATGAAGGGGGGGAAATCAGAGGGGGAGACGAACCATGAGAGACGATGGACTCTGAAAAACAAACAGGGTTCTAGAGGGGGAGGGGGGTGGGAGGATGGGTTAGCCTGGTGATGGGTATTAAAGAGGGCACGTTCTGCATGGAGCACTGGGTGTTATGCACAAACAATGAATCATGGAACACTACATCAAAAACTAATGATGTAATGTATGGTGATTAACATAACAATAAAAAATTTTTTTTAAAAAGGTGTTTCAAGTCCTGTTATTGGGGAACTCACTCTTGACTGACTGCTCCACCTGGATCCTCCTTATGGAGCGGGAGCTGTGTGTACTGACAGTGGGGAGTGAATGCTGGAAAGTGGTCCCATGCTAGGCTGCTGCCATTCCCACGTTTATTCCCAGTGTGGATTTTCGGCAACACAGGTCCAAAGAGGATGAGATCTGAAATTTACTGGTTGCCAAATCTACCCAGAATAGGTCTTCAGCCCTGGGAAGCTAGGGAAGATGGGAGCTATCTTGCATCTGCTGAGCCCACCAAAGCATCTCTTCTGCAACATAGAGCTGTGTTGGAAAGGCAGGTCTTACTCTTTTTTCTTTTAAGATTTTATTTATTTTTTTGTCAGAGAGAGAGTGAGAGAGAGCAAGCACAAGTGGGGAAACAGCAGGCAGAGGGAGAAGCAGACTCCCTACTGAGCAGGGAGCCCAATGTGGGACTCGATCCCAGGACCCTGGGATCATGACCTGAGCCGAAGGCAGATGCTTAATCAACTGAGCCACCCAGCCGTCTCAAGGCGGGTTTTATTCTCCAATAGCTTCCCTGCCAGGATCTTCTCTACGTAGTAGAAGTTAAGAGTAAGGAAATGGATGCCACCACTCACTTGCTATAGGCCTTCAACAGCATAGAAATATAGAAAATGGAATCTGCCCATGTTCATTGTCTGCCAAAAGCGCTGGGAATATCTGTTCCAACCCAGAGAGCTGGGGGAGACGTGAACTGCCATGTGATTGCTGACCTCACTGGAACAGTTCTTCCATAAGGCAGAGCTGTGGGAAGATGGGCTTACATACCATGGGTTTCTACTCTTCCTGCTAAGTTTCCACGGATTTTGTTGAATTAATGTTTCTCCAGTTGTTGTAAACCCCTCCATCTCCAGAGAGTTTGAACAATTGCCTGTATTAATTTTGACCAGCTTAGTAAGGGTCTCTGTCAGGGAATGGTTGGTTGCCCTGAACACCTCATACTACCATTCCAGAGGTCCTCACTGGGGTCATTTGTCACGCAGCAATAGACAACTGATAACAATGGCCAAGAAAGAGGTATAACAAATCAAGACAAGCAATCAGTTGGATGGAGAGCAGGGAAGACATTTCAAGCAGGAAGAACAAGAAGTGCAGAAGTGTGGAAGGTTGAAGTACTAAGGAAGCTCTGGGGGAGAGAAGCGCTTCTTAAATGTGGTCCCTGCACCAGCACCATCAGTACCAACTGGGAGCCTATTAACAACGTGAATTCTTGGGCCCTATTGAACCAGAATCTCCACAGTCTGGGTTTCAGCAAGCCCACAGGTGTTTCTGAAGCATATTAAAGTCTGAGGACCACTGGAATGTGAGTTGTTTTTCATCAGCCACGATAGCTGGGCTCCTCTTGTGTCCAGATTCTAAGTGGTTTTCCTTTTTTCCCTTTTTTTTTTTTCTTAAAAGAAGCAGGAGATAATGAGCTAATAAGCACTTTCTCTGAGCGAATGCTTTAGGGCCTTATTAGAGATAACCGTTCCTGACACCAGTCAAGGGAAATTGGTCATGCTACAGCAAGTAGTTAGCTCGCTCCCTTTTTTGCTGGGAATAAGTCCCCTCTGATTTGAGCCTGAGTTTTATTTGACTCCACTTGTTTTAATGAAGCATCCTGCAATATTTCAATGGGCAAAATCTAATTAACTGAAAGAGTTAAAATGTATCCAGGCCTAAAAGAATGAAGATAAGCTCAGGCTGAAAAAATGGAAAAGCAGCTCTGTTGTTCTCCAGGCTGGCATATCAGACCCATATAAAGCCGAATGCAAAGTTCACAGAAAACCACATTTCTTCCAAAGTCTGGCTGTAGCTGTAAAATGCCATAACAACCCTTGCTTTGAATGGCCACAGCTTTCTTACCAGCGATGACCCCAATTTGCTTTATTACCCCCATCTTTTACTAGGGACATGCAGACACCAAGCCATCCTTGCTCACCATGGTACCCAACCCCTGCTTAATTCTACTTTCTCCTAATTCTGCCTCAGGAACTACAACCAGCACAGACATGCTCCCCACTTCCTTTAGACTCTCCAGCAGGAGTCTTGACCTTATAAACTTCATCGCTCCTATTGAGCAGACTTCACAGCTCCTTTGAATTGCCTCCCTCACTGCCTCACATCGATAAATCCAATTTTGTTGACTTGTCTCTGGAGGTCTTTGATGAAGCTTTAATAGAAACTTGGCCCTGTATTTGGGGGGGGGGTGCTGTGATGTTTGTTTGTTTGTTTTATTTGACTTCATCCCCAGTTTTAGATCCCATGTCACAGAAAGGAAGCCAGAGGACTGAAACTGTCCATGATGACTTCTCATCACATTTCAGATTAGACCCTACCTCTGCCTCCCCTTATCAATAGTATTTTCTTATAACAGTCTCACACAAAGATCTAATATTATCAGCTCTGTGGAGGAAGAGGTCAAGAAATCCAAGTCCTGAGTGTCAGATGTTCACAGGGGCTTTGAGGATGACACAGGACAAGAGGTGGGGAGGGAGACCTGGAACAAATTCCTGTATCCCTCAAGGGAAGAGAAAAGTGCAGCCGAGATATCTGTAGATGACAGAACCGAGGAGGGGCTTAGCTGGAACAAATGAGCTGCCAAGAAGTGCTGAGTTTTAGGGAAGGATGGAGGACAACTGGTCTGGAATTCTTAAGGTAGTGAGGAGGACCTCCCCTGGGGGCATCCTGGAAACCTGGTGCTGGACACTGAGCAGCCTCTCCCACCCCACCCCCTGCCCAGGAAGTCCTCAAGGAAGAGAAAGGAAATGGAAGTACAGAATTTGGGGAAGAGATTGTGGATAAAGAGGGCTTTTTATCCTGGTGCAAAGGTCCAAAGAGCCCAGAGGGAGTGTTGGCCCTGGGAGACAGGGAGGCAAAGGGAAGATGGCTGGGAGAAAATTCCAGGGCAGTGTGATGCTTGTCTCCTCTTCTGGGAAGGCAAATGGCAGCATGTGCAGAGACCATGTATGTGGGGAGTGAATAGGTCCATTGGGTTGGGCTGCTCTGAGAGATCCTAATGGCTGAGAAACTGGGCTGAGCAGTCATGAGCAGCTAGCAGTGACTGGCCTGGGTCAGTGCTCAAGGCCTCAGTAGATCAAGTACCCTGTTTAATGTCCTGAGGTTGATGTAGGCAGATGCCAGAGGTGGCTCTGAATCTCTGGGAGGGATCTCAACTGCATTGAACTGTAGTCCCTCCATTTGTATTGTTACAAGCCCTTCCCCTGTTTGGCAACAAGCCATAGGACCTGGAAGAAATTCAGTTCTGTTATTAATTGAGCACCTACTATGTGTTGAACATGTATTAGGAACTGTATGTATAGCATAGACCTAAACAGTTGGGGTCCATGCCCTCAGGCCCTTGGGCCCTCATGGTGTTTTAATATCTGGATGAGAAGACACATTAAATCAGGAATTATGAGTAATGAATGGTTCAAGGGTGGGGCACAGCTTACTAGAGGAGAATGTCAAAGAAAATATGCCTTGTGTGGACCAACAGAGTCCCTGTAAAGAACTTTCTCACTAAGCTAGAGAAGCATAGTCCCGCACATGCTCCTCTCACCCCCACCACAGTGGAAGAGAATGGAACAGTCCATCCCTAAATAAATCACTCAGGATCCAGAAGGATTTCAGTTTTTCACTTCAGGTTCCAGTCATGCCTTCTCATCCTTTGAGAGAATATTCACAGGAATGTTCAGGAATAGAATCTTCTTACCATTCAACTTACCTTCTCTCACCAGGTATCTCTTCAACAGACACAGCTTTCACTTCACTTCTGGGGCCGCTCCACACAGCCATCCCTTCTTGCAGCCACTGGGTCACTGACCCCTCCCCTTTACATCCTCTCTCTTCCTTCTCCTGGGTGGTCTGGTCTGCAGAATCCCACCTCTTCTCCTTGACCTCCAATTTCCATAGACAGCCATTAAGTTCATCAAATTCCACTCAGTGAGGTGGAGAAGAGACACGCTGGATCCTGCTGGTAGAGCATCTACCAGCCCGTGACAGGCTTTTGCACTATCAACATCCTCTTCCCCCCTCACATATTAATACTTTGCTAAAAGAATCACTTCCCTTTCCTCAATGTTGGGTCCTGTATTAGTCAGCTGGTTTGCCCACCAGGCACCCTTCTTCTCTTTTTCTAAATCTAAGGCAGCAGGGTTGCAATGGGACACGGCCACCCAGGTATGGACTACATCCCCTGAGGGAGGCCCTGTTGCTGATTTCTCTCCAAGGGAGGGAAGCAGTGTTTGCCATTTCCAGGCCCAGACGTTAACACATTGTGATGCGCCTCACCAAGCTGGAGCACAGACTGGTGGCAACTCAGCTTCGATAATGCACGGGGTAGTGGGGCAGTGATTTTCAGGGCCTTGTATCTCTGAATGACTCACAGAACAGAGCTGCTCCACAGATCTGGGTCATCCACTTTGAGATGGTAAGCTAGAGAGAAAAATCTTGCTTGCTCTTCAAATCACAATATTGCTGGGTCTCTCACTCTAAGTAAAACAAGTCTCATTATCCAAAGGTCCCTGTTTTCTAGTTCAGTAGGAAGGGTCCCTATCCCCTGATAAAAAGGTAAATTTTGCAGGGTTATCCATCGCTGAAGCACCAATCAAGCATAAAATCTACTCTCCTGAGGCTCTCCTTCCCATAAATGTTCCTCATATTTCTTCCACTGCTTGAGGTCATGGTGAGTTTTCCCTGGGAAATGGTGAAAAGTGGTAACTTTTCCCTTTGGCCACCTCTCTTTCTGAGTCTGCAGCCCACTGCCCCGTGCTCCAGCATCCCTGTAGCTGCTTTGCAGTGCAAGCCTCTTCTCTTGGGCTCTGCTTTATTACAGCAATTTCCTAAGTTGCATTTCGCCAATGTCTGGAAGACAAAGACTAAGAGTATAAATAATGTTAAGTCCTATTACCTTCTCCTTCAGGGTTTCTATTGATTGTGACTTAATCTCTTGAGGCAAATTGATGGTTTTAATATTAAACTGAAATGCCAAGAGTCAGCAAAGAGATGAGAGAATTGAACAAAAAAATAAAATTGTCCAGAAGTGGAATTTTTCCAACTCTCCTAAGGGGTTTGTTTGGGCCAGGCACATCTGTTTCTTTCAGGGATTGAGATACACAAGAAAAATAATTTTATAAAGACTAATAAAGCCAGAGTCTCTAAACACCTTGAATTGGGAAAGAATTTGAGAGCCCAAGCCAAGGTGGGGAGGTCCCTGCTCGACCTCCCCCAATTCATCCAGATCCCTCCCTCAACCCCTAATCAGACATGGCCCTGGAATTACTTGGCTGCAGTGGACTCTTGCTTCACTCCATTCTTGCACGAGGCACATCTTCTCTACCTAGCAAGTCAAAGGCTGAGGTAGCAGCGATTATAGCTTTGTAACTTCATATACAACTAAACCCTCTACCCTAAACCCACCCACTCCTGCACCCAGCCAAGGTCTAATACTGTGTCCCTGAGAGACAGTCGGCAATGGTGAGTCATGAGCTATACATATTGGAGCCAGTTATACCTGGGTTTGAATTCTGACTCTGCCATTGAGTCAAAGACCTTGGGCAAGTGTTTAATATCTATGAGTATCAGTTTTCTCATGCCCTAGAGATAATGCTTTTACTACAGCAGAAACTGAGCAGCTGTTTACCAAATCTGCCCCTCCTTCTTCCAGACCACTAAGCTAGGTTACATTTCCAGGCTCCTTTCCAGTCAGGCATGGTCACATGACTGAGTTCTACTAAAAGGAGTGGTCTGGCCCCTAAAAATCCTCCCTCCTGAGAGCCTCTTATCTTTCCCCATCTACCCACAGAATAGGCCTGGAGGCCCTTGACTCATCCTAGACAGAGCCTATAGTGGAGGAGAAACCTGGAAGAGTCCAATAATAAGGAGCACCTGCAGTGGACTATCTAAGAATTGGAAGTGAACTTCTACTGAATTAAGCCAGCAAGAGTATAAGATTTTTCTGTGGCAGTAACTAACATTTCTCTAATACACTATTTTGCAGGACTGTGAAAATTAATATAAAGTACCCACCATAATGCCCGAAAGAGTGCATGCTCAGGAAATATAACTATTTTAGGTCTCCACAAATGGAAACGTACTGCACAATATCTATGATATAGCATTAGCATGTAGATATGTGTTTGTAAATTGTGCATGCACCACACTTACTGAGACCTTACATTCATTCCTATGTTTAGTCATAACAGCACTATTATATAGTAGATTTTATCATTTGTCCCATTTTACAGATGAATATACTAAGGCTCTGAGAAGATAAGTAAGTTATCTAAGACTGTAAGAAGATATTATACACAGGGAGTAGCCAGTGACAGAGCTGAGCTCTTAACCCAGTTCTCAGTTACTCTATTTTTTTAAATTCAGAAAGGAGGAATCTATAGGGTACACAAAGGCTAATCACTAATTTGATGTAGGAGAGAGAGAGAGAGATTTTAGAGCCCAGTCAGGGTGACTTCCCTGGCAACAGGCCTCAGACAGTCTCCTTTGCTTGTGCTGTAATAACAACAATGAAGATAAATAACAAATACCAACAGAATACCTATGAGATATCAGGCAGTGTTCTAAGTTCTTTACAAGTATTAACTCATTTAATACTCGGAACAACCGTACAGGATAGGTTCTATTATTGTGCTCACATTAATGACAAAGAAACTGAGGCACAGAATGGTGAGATAATGAACAAGGATACACAAATAGTGAGAGGCAAATGTGGAATTTGAACCCAGGCAGTCCTGCCCATATAACTCAACTATGGCTTGTCATAGCTCCTCAACATAGGCCATATCCTGATATCCCAGTTGCTTGATATCTCACCTCACCCCAGTTTCAACAAGTGATATCTACCTAACAGGAGGGTTTTTCTTGTGTGTGTGGGCTGGGGTGGGAGAGCAGGAAGATACCATCCTGCTACTTGCAGTCCCTTGAACGTGCACTTTCCCACCTATCTTTGTTATTCTTTCTGTCAGGGATGATCTTTTCCATTGCCATCTATAGAAATCCTACAGATGCTTCAAGAACCAATTCAAGAACCACCTCTCTCTTGATTTTCCTGGACACAAACAATCTCTTCCTTCTCTGTGCTTCCACATAAATTCATTTATAAATTATTACTTTTTACTAAAATTTAAATTTTATAAATTATGTGCTTCCACATAAATACATTTATAAATTACTAATTTTACTTTTTTAAATACCCAACATAAAGATTACCAATACAGTTGAAGTCCCACTGTGGCCCTCCTAGTTTGTGTCAGTCTTCCTACCCTCAGGAATCACTGGTCTCCTAAATTTGGTATTTGTTCTCACCATAGTATTCAACTCATATAAATGTTAACTTGCTATAAAAAGCATCTTGCTTGTTTCACTCAACATCATGATTTTAAGACTCTTCTAACTTTATGCAAGTGGTTCATTCATTTTTTGTTGCTATATAAATGTCATTTATATGAACATTGTAATATTTCTTTCTTCTCTTGTTAATGGACACCTGGATTCTTTCCAACTCTTTTGCTCTAAGAAACCATGTTTACACTCACATCTGTGTCCTCATGGACTTTGAAGACTTTCTCTGGTAAATAGGTATCAGGAAGGATAACGTGGCAGTTACGACTTATAGGGCCAAGAGTTGATTAAGATGTAAACCCAGAAAGGTAAAATAAGCCTTGGTGGCTAGTTTATTTCTTATATGAATATCTGAAGGCTTCAGGAAGGCAACTGTGAGACTGAAAAACTGGGCAGCAGTCTTTGTCATCCTCTAAGGACCAGGGGACAAAAACTTGAGTATAGGGTGTGCAATGGAGGAGCCCATGAAAAACTCTCAGCTATTTCATCAGGGGCCCAAAGAACCATACTGTAAGAGTAAGAATGGATAACAAGCAAAAATCGAGATAAATATCAAACAGTGAAACAGACATAAAGGGAACCTAGATAATTTACTCATTAGAAAGATTCTAAAAATATTTGTTCTTACTATGTTAAAGGAGAAAAATGACAAGATTGAGAATCTCATCAGAAAACTAGAAAATAATGAAATTAGCAAATAGAAAATCTAGAACTGAAAAATATAATAACCAAAACTAAGAACTCAGGTGGTGGCTTTAATAACATAAGAGACACAGCTGAATAGAGATTAAGTGAACTGGAAGATAGATCAAAAGAAAATATCCATAATGTACACCAGACTGACAAAACAATATGGGAGGTCTATAGATTGCAGCGAAAAGAACTAATATAAATGTGATTGGAGAAAAAAGAATAAGAAAGTGTGTGTCAATATCAGTGTTTAGAAAGTATCTGTGTAAGAGATGAGAAAGGGAGAAGACAAAGGGGACAGGTCCCATGAACATAGGGGCAGAGATTTGAGTGAAGCTGCACAACCAAGAGGAACATCTGGAGCCACCAGAGGCTAGAAAAGGCAAGAAAGGATTCTCCACTAAGGTCTTCAGAGGGAGCATGGCCCTAATGATCCCCTTATGTTGGACTTTTGGCCTCCAGAACTATAAGAGAATACATTTCTGTTGCTTGAAGTCAATAAGCTTGAGAAAATTTGTTATGGCCGTCCTAGAAAACTAATATGGGATAGTAAAGTCAGAGTGAAGAAAGTAATTAGGCTTTATTTTTTTAAATATATTTTATTTATTTATTTGAGAGAGAGAGACCACAAGCAGGGGGAGTGGCAGAGGGAGAGGGAGAAGAAGACAACCCACTGAGCAGGGAGCCCAACGCAGGGCTCGATCCCAGGACCCTGGGATCAAGATTTGAGCCAAGGCAGATGCTTAACCAACTGAGCCACCCAGGTTCCCCAGCAATTAGGTGTTAATTGAAAGATGTGAGCTTTGTCCTGGACATGCTTGCTAGTAGCCTTGTGGCCATGAGTAAGTCACTTGGCCTCTCTGGGCTGCTTTCCTCAGCAGCCCACGAGAAGGTGGGCCTGAATGATCAGAGGCGTCTGCCCATTCCAAGTTTCTGAGAGTTCCTTTCAAATTCTGTTCTGGCTAGCCTCAGACCCCTGATCTTCTTGAGGCTCTCAGGGGCCTGGACAATGGGCTGAGGCATGGCCTCTCCCTACGAAGTGACCACCAGGGCTAAGAAGGCGGGCATCCTCCCTCTAGAGACCAACATTGGGCCTAGGACTCGGTCTTATTTGATGGGACACCTGGATAGAGTGATATCATAATGCTCCTTTTCATAGGACACCAGGCTAAAAATAGCCCAGCACTGTACAGAGGGAGAACCAGTTGTCACAGTGTGGAAGTTGAAGGTTAAATCACAGTCTGCTTCCTCTCTGGATTTATTGCCGCTGGTGGAGCATCCCTGGTCACTGCTGTGGGGGAAAGGAGTGAGGTGATGTCTGAGATTGCAGAGTCTGTCTCCGTCTTCCCATCATCAGAGACTGGCTTGGGCAAAGGAAGAGTTTTTAGCTCAAACAGTGTTTCTCAGAAGCAGTGGCCCTCTTTGCCCATCCCTCGCCCCCATAAACATCATCCTTCCCGGCTGGCCCTTGGCAGGCCCGTGCTAAGTGTATGATCCTCCACTGGGGTGGAGTCAATTATCACTGATTGAGTGAAGAGGATTCTGGGGCTTGGTTTGGGGTAGAAACAGCCATCTTTGGTCACTTGAAAATGTCGAGACTGTTCCTGCAGACTCGTACTGGAGCATTACGCACCACCACTGTGCTCTGCTCACACTATTAGGGAGGCGTGAGATTGAGTCAGCACGGCCTGTGCTCCGAGGATCTGGGATGCACCAGGAGGCCAAACCCGCCCTGTCTCCTACCTACTGCAGGGTCTCAGACCAGTGCCTTGATCCCTCCGCCTGCAACCCGTGCTCAGCAAAATGTCACGCGGAGTCAGGTTTGCTCCACTCATCTCTGCGGGGTAAGATCTACTGAGGGGGCATAAAATACCCTATTTGGGAGAATAGGCTTGAGACTTATTACAAGAGCTTATAAATGCTAAAAATAAAAACTAATCCCAAAGTGTGACATCTACATTACATTTTAAAAGGAGGACTTTTACATTTGATGAGAAGCTTAAAAGAAGGATGTTTCAAGGCAGCTTAGGTTTGTTGCATCTATCACTAGGGTCCCTCCTTGTGTTACTGCCCATCTTCTGCGTCATCTACTCCTTCGAATGATCTGGGGAGGTCTGGAAGTCAAATACTGTTTACAGAGGAGGAGCCTGAGAAGGTAAAAGGGCTAAGCCTCCTGGTTTCCTGGAATTGTTATATGGTAACTTGGTGTTGTAACCTCAAGTCCCTGGTCAGTGAGACAGAAGTGGTGTCGTTAGGGCAAGTCGCTCTGGTAGTATTTGCGTCATGAAAATAATCTTTGAAGTGTCATTAGCCAAGGCTTATCGAGCACTCCCTATGTACGACCATGCTAAGCCCTTTCATAGATGGTCTCCTCCGTTCTCACAAAAACTATGTGAAGGTACTATGATTACCAACCCTATTTTACCAGGGAGGAGGATGAGGCACAAGAATGGGAAGTGACGGGCCCACAGTCCCCCAGCTAAAAGGTGAAAGAATCAGAATGTGAAGCCTGCCAGTCTCTCCCTAGCCCGGGCCCTCGATTATCAATAATAACAAGATATCTGCAGCAGGCTAAAACAATGCCAAACCCAGCACATTAGTATTTAAAATCTTATTATTTTAAAAATACATCTAATCCCTCCTGCAAGATTTCCCAATAAGAAATGAAAATATTGTGTCCATGCTGCTTTATTTTTTTATGCAACTGAATATTCTAGTGAATATAGAGCAAGAGAATTATCTTTTATTGTTAACAGAAAGAAAGTTGACATGTGTTCAAAATAATTGCTCGGTTTCTTTATCTGATCCAGCTTCTCTTTGCCACTGAATTCTGAAAAAGAAGAGAAAAATGCACTACTTGGATCAAATCATTATCAGAATCGAGACAAGGCCTGTGGGCATGTTATTGCACAACGTATTTTAAAATTACGCCTCAGTTTGACAAGTCATAAATGCCCCCAAATCGGTACTTATTTATTTTTGCAGTATCTAATTGGGCCATTCAGGCTGTGTGAGTGCTGTGTGGCCTCAGGGAACCTCTTCCCCGGCTTTCACCCGTAGCGCTCTGTCTCCCAGCATCTGGGCAGCTTTCTCCGGCACCCTGGCCTGCCCATGCCCCGGCTGCTGTCAGCAGGTCAGCATCAGGCCCCAGGGAACGCACCATCATGAGAGACGGAGAAGGCCCAGAGCTGCCCTCGTACGTGGACTTCACCTCCACAGGCCTGAAGACCAAGGAATCTCCTTGGATTTAAACTCTGGGTCTCAGAACACTGTTGAATGGGAGGGAGTGGGCTGGCCTGGCACTACTCTGAGATGTTCTCGCTCTAAGGTGCTCCCCCTCTCGTGCCAAGCCTGCCCGGGGGGGCTTTTCCCTCATCAGAAGGGTCAGGTGAGAAGTCCTGAGGATCAGCTGGGCCATCGGGGGCTCTGATTCCCTCACAGCTCCTGCCGGAGACGCCTGCAAAGAGCTAGCATGGGGGCAAAAGCTGCATTGTGTGCCGGGTGGGGGTTCTCTGTGGTGTGCAGAGCAGGGAAGGGAGGGGGTGGAGGGCCCTCCGAGGTTCCAGGTGGCCCCCATGCTCTTGAACTGCCACCCCTCTGGCTGGCTCTCACTCCCCCTCAGTCAGACACAACGTTTGCTTGGAGGAGAACAGTTGCAATGGCACTGACCTTGGACTGTCCTACCGGGTGTTAATCGTCCGTGTTTCTTCCGTTCCTTGGCTGGAAAAAAAAAAAGAGCAGCTTACAGATACTGAGACAAAACTGCCTGGAACCTGTTTCTGGGCTTCAGATCCTTCCTCACCTGGGCCCTAAGGCCTCGTTCTAACTGGGATGTCAGCAGCCTCCTTGGGAGTTCACCTGGGAAGCCCTCGCCCGGGGCGAGGATGTAGGTCCCCTGTGGCAGTGCCCCAGGACCCTTGCTGTTCCTCTAGCCCTGACACTGACCCCCCCCCGCCCCCCCCCCCCCCCGGCCTCCACTGATGCAGTAGGACGGTCTTCAAACCATTTATCAAAGGACTTCTCACCCTGAAGACATCATGGAGACCCACGGTTTCTCAAAGTACTTTCTAGAGAACAACCACTAATAGGTCATACAGGCAGCATGGAGTGGAAGAACTTCCATGATCAAACACGGTGGAAACTATGTTTCCCACAGCTTTCTTATATAGTTCCTGCAGGACATGCCGGTGTGCACTGTGAACCTTCTAGAGTGTTGGGTGCAGTGTTTCCCAAGCTTGTCTGATCTTTGCACCAGTGACCCACAGAATACAGTTTGAGGGGCAGGAGTCTGTCTGATTCGTGGTCTGATTTTTTGGATGCAAACCCTTGAGGATCTAGGGGATGAAGCATAGCTAATGAGTGGTGGATCACAAACTAAGACAGTTTCTGATTCTGTGACCTTTGCAGGAGGCTCGGAGACCCCAGGGAAGGAAGAGGGCATGGCGCCTACACTATTTGGGGGCACGTATCCTGGACCTTCATGTCAGGGACACAGATGCCAATTCTGGCTGGCCCCCGTGTCTGTCCAACAGCAGCATTCCTGCCTCCCACCCACGCTCCCAGAGCTCTGGTTCTCTCAGCCTATGTCCTTCTGCACCCTTTCTTTCATAAACATCAGGTTTCTAGGAGGAGACTTTGAAATTCACCCCTAAGGAAAGGATGAGAGAGTCCCCATAATTATTCACCAGTTTGCCATGGGGTGCTGGGCTGTGCTCATTCTGGAGGAATCCATAATTGTGTGGCAGGAGGGAACTGGGGTTAAAAACAGAGAAAAAGAAATGCTATACCCTGAAAAGGAAAAATGGTCGTCCCCGGGTGGCAGTGTGATCCTGCAACATAAAAACACAAACCATTATGCAACCAGTTTGTGCCAAAGGTCTGACGATGTCTATGACAGCAGTTTTCAAAGTGTGGTCCCCAGACCAAAAGCGTCAATGACACCTGAGACTTAGTTAGAAATGCAAATTCTCAGGTCCCTACTGACTACCTGGAGTTGGGGCCTAGCCGTCAGAATTTTAACAAGATCCCAAGGTATGGATGACTCATGGTCAACTTGGAGAAGCACTGGTATACGGGGCTTATGCACTCGCAGTACCTCTCCCCAAGTTTGTACAACTGCCATGTGGGCCCCTGAGCCACATCAAGCAAATCCTCAGGAACAGATGGGTCCAGGTGACTCATCTGCAAGGCTGGAGATGAAATATAAACAGCAAGAAGCATTGCTCCGGGAGTCCTCTCTGCCTCAGGACAAGCTCAGGAAAACCTGAAATTAAATGCTCAGCCTCAGAGAAGATTTTCAGGGGCATACTGTGAGACCAGTTCTTTTCAGAAATGATCTAAAGGGGTGACAAGATTGCCCATCTCCAAGCACTTCTCCACAGGGCTTCCATACCTTCTTGGTGAAATCCACTGTGGCAGTCCCTGAATCCTGGGAGGGAACGAGGCACAGGTTAATGTAACAAGAACCGCATCCCCCAGGCTTGCAGTCATTCCACTGCGACCCTGTGCATCCCTGGCTCCATCCTCTGGTACCAGAAATCGGGGGCAAAAAAGCAGTTTAGGGGAAGGGCTAACTATGTAACCAATTATAATTGCCTGTTCCAGAAGACAGGCATGTTCTTGATTGAGGTACCATTTGCGTCCAGGACAATGTTAAATTGGCTTGCTCTTCCCAACAGCGGCAACTTGAAATTGACCCCCCATCCAAGGGTATGCCCTGGCAGCTTCTTCAGCTTGTCTTTGCTTGTGGGTCTGGCCTAACAACAGATCAGACTCAATCGGAAAGGCTTTGGGGAGCAGCGGGATCAGATAAGACACACTGCTGCCAGTGCTTAAGATGACCAATCCATTTCCCAGGAACTGAGCAGCTTCCTGGGGCTCTTGGGATTTTCAGAGCTAAAACCAGGAATGTCCTGGGCAAACCCGGATGAGTTTCAGCATTCGAAAGAAAATGTTCTTTTTTTTCTTCCTTCCTTCCTTCCTTTCTTTCTTTCTTTTTTTCTTTTTTCTTTTTGGCTACCATGTAATAAAACTTAAATTAGCATTTCGAACAACTATACCTATTACGGAAACTAGTAATTTCTAAACTGAAAAAAACAACAAAAAAGAACTATGTCTAAAGAAACAAAGTTCTGAGATAGGACAAAAGGGCAGGTGGAGCAACAACGGGGAGCCCAGGGGATCACCAAGGCAATGTCCATGTCAAGAGGAAGAGGAAGGGTCGGGAAAGTGAAAAAACAGCACGGAAACTAAAAGGAAACAAATGGAAGAGAGCGGAAGAGGACGGCTTTGTCCTAGGGGCGTGCCCGGGGCCCTGCAGCCACTCTGTGCGGTTCAAGGGAGGGGACTGTGGCGCAAGGTAGGGCCAGCTCCTTCCCAAGGTGGAGGCTGAGATTCAAAGATAGCATGCAAGTGAGCCTCCCCTTCCCCCTATTCCCCCCCACCCCCGACCACACGCATTTACCACGGTTAAGTGAACCTGGGGTGGCATAAAAAGAGGCCCCAAGAGAAAAGCACCTACGCGCTGTCGCGGAAATCTTTTCACCCTCCGGTCTGCGAGCTGCGCGGCCAGGCGCATTAACGGGTGCACGGGAGGAATCTGCAACAGAGGCGGGGGGGTGGGGGGAAGGGGTTCGGACGCCCGCCGGGACGCAGCCCAGGCTACGCTGCCCTCTCCACTCCCTCCCTTAGATGGGTTTAATGTCCAGAATAAAATCCATGTCCACGCCTTAGGTTTTCAATAAAGAACTGCTTGCCTTTATCGCAGGTTACAATTCCAACACCTCACTTACAACTATTCCCTTAGGGTAAATCAGACTTTTCTCTGCCTTATCCGCAGGCGTTCTGTCTTCCTAGGGTGGAGTGCATGGTCCTTTTCCGCTCTAGGTGTCTCTCCTAGTCCAGGGGAGGAGGTGGAAGGACAGTTTCCATCCATGGATCAGGAGTTTCAGTCCCCTCTCCCTAATGCGTTGGATTTTCCTGCACTTCCTGTCTGTGGCTGGGGCACACACTCAGACATACATACCCGTGTCTTATACCTAGTCTTTGTGAATCCTCCCTGAGTATTTTGGCTTGGAGTAAAGGTTCATTCGTGTCACAGAGTTCATCTTCCTCCTTCCATTGTCTTTTTTCCCTTTGTAGTGCCCTTAGCCCTTCCTGATACTATCCTTATCCTCACCTGATCCTCATTCCTAAACCTATACTACAGATGAGTCTTTGCCTCTTAGGGAAAAAACACTTCACTGGGTATTTTTTTAAGGTATTTTTCTTGAAGACGTGGAAAATCTTGATTATATAAGTAAGTGACTTTCTAATGGTAGAATTTCAGTTACTAAAACAGAACCCCTGAATTAAAAAATTTTATGCTATGACCTTCCTAAATTCCTCAAATCATGCTCTGCAGAAATTCACTTACACAACCTGCTTCTGAGGGTAACTCAAGTTTCTAATAACAAAGTTAGAGGTGATGCATGTTATTCCCATAGCACATATATACAGTGATGCTTATAGAAGGTGCACCTGCATGGATCACTATTGGGGATATGGCACTTTACACTTCACGAAGCACTTTTTAAAATTAAAAAAAAAGGTAATCTGATAAATGTAAATTGAGCTCAGTATTTATCAGGTCTTTTTCAAACATCTGTTGAAGTGCATAATAAAAAGTTACTCCTCACTTATTTTTCCTTTTCTAGAATATAGTCTCTAACTTTTCACATTTGTCAGCCTCCCACCACCCCAGCCCAGACCGGGACAGAGAATCCCTGAAGCCCCAGGAAAAAGCTCTTATAAAGCTATTACACAGACAGTGTCTGCAAGCTCCCTGCTTTTCTACTTATCTGCACATATTAATTAGGACAGGATAAAAGACAAGCAGAGGAGAGTCACTTTTACAGAAAGATGAGTATGGTAAAATACTGACCCCACTTTTAACTGGCTGTGTCGGCTTCTGAGTTCTGGAGTAGTGAAATAAAAACTGAATAAAAAAAAAAAAGTTGAGTTTAGTACAAGTGTCACTTGGTATAAATGTGAAAGTTACATGCCTGCATTGCCGACTGGGTGGTACTCACCCTTTTGTATATGTCTTGATTATCCTAGAAAGAGAGTTGTGAGGGTAAGTTACATGGAATTTTACTTGGGTAGGCAATTGATGAAATTTTCAGTATAAGTTACACCATGGACCTTATTGAATTTATCTGAATATTATGAAATAAATTGGCAGTCTAAAAAGAAATCCAAACTTAATAAGACTATAGTTGATGCAGGGTTTTACAAAAAAGCAAGTTGCCAGCAATACATCATTATTTTAAGACTGAATCTCATTTTACCTTTCGAATCTTGGGGAGAAAAACATGCTCTGTGGCTCATAGAAGCAATCCCCTAATTAATTCCCAGATAACCATCAAAGAGTTGGAATAAAATTAATGATTGCAATTTTTAATTTTTTCCTGGGTGTACTCTAGAATTCAGTTTTTTGGGGGGTTGGTTTAAATCGACCAAACTCTCCCTCCCGCCCCCGCAAAAAGCTTTCTACATGAACCTCCACTCTTCTTGCAGAAAGCCCAACTTTTCATTTCTAAATCCTTGTTAGAGCACCACCTGGCCCTTGTTTACATGGATGACAGGTGGGGATGGTTGTATTTGCAGCATATTCCACTCCAGGATCTTGTTGTGAAAAAGACATCTTACAAAATAATAAATAAGGTTTCCATGTCTGCATTTTATAAAATTGCTTGAAATGATTACTGTAAATGATATTTTAAATCTGCTGATCTGGTTAATATTGCTCATTCACATCTCAATCACACTGAAACCTTTTTGAATCAGCTCAAACTTAAGACAGAAATGAAAGTTGTTGATAACACTTTTAATTTGTTGCTGTTGATACAATTACATCTTCCTACAAACTGTGAAGAGTTTCTAATGGGAAGCAGCCCATGCTTATGTATACTACACACACACACACACACACACTTGCCCTGTCATGTATGTGTGAGTGTATGTGTGTTTCCTGGGCACGCATTGGGCAAACAATTGATTTTATGTACTGTATTCAGCAGCTTTATACTGTTATGTTTCAAGCCAAAAAATAACAAGGAATATGAAGATGCTTTTCCAGGCGCTCAAACACCACTCTCAACATTTCATATGCACCTTCTTTGCTTCAATTTTTTCTTTTTACAGAAAAAAATATGCTTACCTCTCTAACTTATTATTTATTTCCCCAACTAGAACTTAAGTTTCATGAGAGCAGGTAGTTTTGTCTATTTTGATCACTACTGCATCTTTAGCACTTAACACATGCCACGCTCTCAATAAATATATTTTTTTTGAACGGATGAATAGTAGAAATGTGTTCACAAGAATCTATTGCCCCCTTTCCTATCTAAACTTCTGCTCTCACCAGGAACACAAAACAGGAAGACTTTCTGTAGGTGTCATTATCTGTAGAATGTAGCTCTGCTTTCTGAATTGCTTCAAGATAAAAGTGCCCTGGAGACACAGACCTGGCTTTTCTGGAGACCAGAACTGGTAGTGGACTTAGAGCCCAGGTGGCTCATCCGGACATGAGATAGTTGAGGGAACCAGAACCCCAGGAGAGGAGGTGACACGCCAAAGGTCCTATTTTAATGCAGCGGCAAGACCAGGAAGAGCCACAGTGTCTCTGTTAATAGATTTAAAATATTGACAGTTTTGTTCACTGAACAACCCTTTGCTCTTCTATGACTGGAGATAGTGAACAGGATCAGCTTTGGGAAAATGGAGAAAGTGGACAGAAATTCATTCCAGGTGGGCCTTTCCTCTCAGGGAAATGCACAACCCAATTTACTACTGTAGGTGGCCCATGTGACAGCTCCACTCCACTTCTGCTCCTGCAGGGGACACCCTCACAGCCTTCATGTGGGGGACAGGGAAGCCCATTCTGTGCGAAGTGAAGAGGCAGTGGCAAGGAGATGGAAAACTTTGAATTTTCGCCCTGAATTTTTGCTCTGGGTAGCAAGGCTGTAAAGATTAGTTCTAAAAATAAGGGAGGACAATTGTCCTCAGACATGTGCATAAGGATAAACTGAAAATAAGGAGAAATAAGCATGATATATTTGTGAAGCTTAAGATAGAAAGTAAGGGCGCCTGGGTGGCTCAGTCCATTAAGCGTCTGCCTTCGGCTCAGGTCATGATCCCAGAGTCCTGGGATAGAGCGCTGCATCGGGCTCCTCGCTCAGCGGGCAGCCTGCTTCTTCCTTTCCCTCTGCTGCTCCCCCTGCTTGTGCTCTCTCACTCTCTCTCAAATAAATAAATAAAATCTTTTTTAAAAAATTTAAAAAAAGAGAGAAAGAAATGTTCGAGTCTTGAGGAACGGCCATTAGTTGCATCAGGGACAATGGTAGCAGCTGGTACTTAAGTGCTGTCATTTACTGTGTTCTAGACACTGTTGAAAACACTTTACAAGGATTCAAGCACTCAATCCTCACAATAACATTATGAGGCTAGTATAACTATTATTCCCATACTATAGATGGGGAAACCAAGACACAGAGAGATTAAGAGATTTGCCAAAGTTAAGGAGATGTAGGTTTTGAACCCAGGTACTTTGGTTTTAGAGTCTGAGCTGTTAACACAGCCTGCAAAGGCATTTTTGGCTAAGGAAACACCTGTGCAAAGATATAAGGCCCTGACGCATTTGGGGAATAATGAGAAGTTCAATGTGGCCAGGACGCAGTATGCTGTGGCTTGGGAGAGGGGAAGGAGGAAGAAAGGATATAGCTCAAGGTGAAAACATGTTAAACATGAAAAGATTCAGTTTATGCTTAAGAATCACGGGCTCCACCCTAATACCACCCTCTTGCACTCTTGATTGAATCAGCATTTACTTTGTATCCACTGAAACATTTCTGTTGTGGTTACTATCAGTGTTAGGTCCTTTACACAAGATCTATTGTTTTGAAGAACTATTATATTATAGTATATCAATTGTAATGTATGTCATGATATATCATAACATATATAATTAATGTAATTATACATGTATACATTATTATGATAATTATAAAATATACATGAACTACCAATATTTTATGGTATTTTATATTTGAGAGATTCACTTGTTATTTCCTAAAACTACATTCTTACCCACGGACATAGATGTTCACATAGACTTCTCCTATAGGTAGCTTATTACAGATATCAATTATGGTATAAACATGTGCACTTATAACTAAAAGAATTATTATATGGGGGTGCCTGGGTGGTTTAGTCAGTTAAGTGCCTGACTCTTAATTTCGGCTCAGGTCAGGATCTCAGGGTTGTGAGATGGAGCCCTGTAGTCAGGCTCCAGGCTCAGTGGGGAGTCTGCTTGAGATTCTCTCCCTCTGCGCCTCCCCCCACTCACAGGTGTGCTGACTCTGTCTCTCTCTCTCAAATAAATAAATAAATCTTGAAAAAAATAAAGATAAAAATAAAAGAATTATTATATATATACTTTTTTTACCTTAAGTTGCCTAGAAAGAGTTGCCCAATATGCCAGACGCTAAAGAAAAATATGAAAAATGAATCAAAGATCAGAATAAATTCCTTAGTCAATAGCAATCTATTAACACACATATAAAATTCTAAAATTGTCGCATTTATGAACCTTGCATTATCTTCTCACACAGTGGCAGTGAATTTCAACACAACTCTCAGGATGGCTTAAATGAGGCCATGAAAATGGCAACATGAATTCCTGCTGCAGCCAAGAATCTGATCTTAAAATAGTTTCAAGTGAACATTAGCCACATGATATTTTCAAGGCCAAGACTAAATAAAAATCTCACATTACTGAACAGCAGTGTACCTCAAGCTGCATGACATCCAAGCCATCTGGGGGATCAGCAAGAGGTCGAGGAAATCCTACTGTGAAAGAAACCATAAAAATAATATTGGGGGGAAGGTCATAGCATTAACTTTTAAATCTTTACCATGAAAAACATACAGAGATTCTAGAAATACAATATTTTTTAAAAGGATTTACAAAGAAAACACACTTCTACCTACCAACAGTAAGTTGAGATTTGTACCAAAATTAGTTAAAAACAGTGTTTTTTTATTTACAAGGAGTTAGCAGTATAAGAGTTAGTAACTCAAGAAAGAGGGAAAAGATACCTGGGTAACAACTCAATTTGTATTTTGATGGAATTCATGAAGATAAGATATCAGGAAATGGTGTCAAGAAAGTATGTGCATCAAAATCACTCTTGGAAATTTTAAGAAATTCAGATACTCATCTCTGTGCCTCATCAGACTCTTCAGGGGTGGGTTCTGGGCGAGGCTGTTACCAGCACGTGGCGGCACCCTATGCCAGTCAATCTTTAGCTGGCCTAAATGAAGTCTTCTTCTCATTTGGGCGTGATACAATACTTGGGAGAATAGCTAATATAGCAATTGAAGGAACCAATTGGATAGATGAAATTAAATGGGATGAATGTAAAACCCTGAACTTAGATTTTTTAAATATAGGACAGGGAATATCTGGCTCAAGAGTAGTATATATATATTTAAAATACTTAAAATATTTTGCTTCCTGTAATCTCTCTTTGAGCCAAGAAAAAGCTAAGGCAATGTTGTGCTATACAGAAATAATAGTGTCCAAGCCTTGAAAGGTAATAATCCTACTTGAAATGATAGAATATGTAGTTGAGTTAGAGGTACAAAGAATAGTTTTCTTTGGCAAAGAGGAAAATTAGGAAGTGTATGTTAACTGCCTTCAATTATTTTGAGAACTGTCATAAGAGATATTAGTCCTATTCTGTATTCCCAAAGGATAGAAGTAGGGCTTGTTACGGTTAGAAGTTACATGTGATCAGATTTCAGCTTAGTGTAAAGAAAATTTTGATGATTGGAGCCATTCAAAAATGCAGAGTAATTTGAACCAATCCTATAAGGATTTATTAAGAGGTTCTGTGTTAACAGTACAATGATAAAGACCATAGGGACCTACCCTCAGGAAACATAAAATCAAAGAGGAAAAGGGGGAGGTGGATATAAATATATAGACAGATAAAAAGTAATAACAAAGTCCCAAAAGTGTAACACAAACAGATGCTATTGGAGCCCAGAAGAGGCAGCTACTGGCTCTCTTAGGCTGGTATTGAGTTGGGTGTCACTGAAAGTAATCAAATAGGGAAATCATAGATCCCTGCTCTCCATGAAAGGTTAGATGACTTTCAAGGTTCCTTGCAATGCCTAGGTTTTGTGATTACACTACAGGACATAGCAAAACAAACACACTATTTGAAATATATTTTCTGTATGAATATATTTTCAAAGATTTTCTGCACCCCGAGATCAAAATTCTAATGACAAAATCTGAAATTTTGAAATAGTCCCTGCTTCCAATTGGAGCTACCACCACATGCTTCCCTGCATCATTTGGCAATTACCTTGAAATGGGTAACGCATTCTGACTACTGACCCTATACCCCACCCCTGGTTCCCTGCAATCCTGCGGGTTCTCAGAAGTTAGTGAAGCGACACTCGCGTCCAGTCAGAACCTCGGACAGCGCCCAAGCCCAGGAAGACTGGGGGCCTCCGCAGCTCTGTCTGGGATCCTGCCTCCTGCGACCCCACAGAAAGGCTATGAAAATATTCCCTTTTTCCTGTTTCTGCTCCCTCCCCGTCCCTTTCCAACTGTCCCTCAATCCTCAGTCTTTGGGTCTGTAAACTCAGTCTCACCATCTCTGTTCTCTTCTTTTCAGAATTCCCGGAGTACAGATGGCTAAGAAACTGGGGTCCTCAACTCATATCCCTCACAGTTTTAGTGGCACATCTTTGGGACAGCCCTGAGTCAGGAATTGTTTAAAGAGAGTTCCACAAGGGAAAGTCGCCTCCTTTGGTAAAAGGCTGCAGTATCTAATTCTGTCCATCTTCTCTTAAAGGTTAGAGACAAATGGAAAGCCATTTCAAAAGGGTGGAAATGGGGGTAGGTGAGGGGATTAAGTTTGACTCCCTCCAGAACCACCCTGAAGGATCAAGGTCTGTCTCAGTCTTCCTTAGGGCTCAGGCTAGCTGGGGGTCTGATGAAGGGGTCCCCTTACCTGAAGAGGGAATCTGTAGCATGCAGAAGCAATAGATGGCCAAGATGGAAGGGAATTGAGGAAAAAGGTGTTTCATCTTCAAAGCCCAGTTTCTCTTTGCTAGCCACAGATGTAGTCTGCTAGGCCAGGGGTTGAGCATTTCCTGAAGTTCCACAGGCAGAGGCAACACTCTGCCCTGCTTCTGATCAGGCCCAGTGGAGAACGTACCTTTATTTGCAATGCCCCAGAGCCCATTGGCTGAGCACCAATCAGTTTTGCGCAGAAGGACCCTGGCTTTCTCATAAATGTCATGCTGGGCCCTTATTTGTAGAATAATATCCTCCTGGTGTAGGCATTGTAGAGAGTCATCTTTTTCAATCCAGCAATAAAAATAAAAAGTGGAGACTCATAATTGTTATTCTATAGTGGTTTGAGAAACATTTCTGACTCCAGAAAGGCTTTTTCTCTTTTTTTTAATCAAAGAACTGGACATAAATCTATATACTCTTGCATGACGAAGTCTTATTTCCTAAGAAGCTGTTTATTTTCCACCATTAACAAAGGACTTTTTATAGTCTTTGGTGCATCTGAGAATAAAATTTGGAGTCCTAGATATAATATTACAAGAAACTCAAAAGTTCAAGTAGATTTTTTTAAAATCATGGTTGGAAATTAGACTCCTTAAGGTTTCTCCACACTCATTTCCATGAACAAGTTAAATATTTCAAATTAAATCAGTATGCAAGAAAATATGAGTGTTTATTAATAATAATATTTCCTCTACTGAGCTCCTATTTAGGATTTCACATAAGCTAAATCATGTACTTCTCACAGAAAATCCATAAGGAATGTATTATTATTCCTAACTTATTATTATTCCTAAATTATTATCCTAATTTTATGAATGGGAAAATTGAGGATGAGAGAGAATAAGGAACTTGCCAAGGTCACCAAGCCATAATGGATGCAGAGCAGGGATTTGGATACTTAAGGGTATCTGAGCCCAGTCATGTCTGTAAAAGTGTGGGATTTTTAGTTAATGTGTTCATTTTTTTGTAAAAAGACCCTCCTTGATAGGGAATTCATTCAATCTGTAGATCGCTTTGCATGGTATGGACATTTTAACAATAGGATATTATGCTGAGTGAAATAAGTCAGACAAAGACAAAGACTATATAATTTCACTTATATGTGAAATCTATAAAACAAAACAAACAAACAACAACAACGACAACAAACCCAGAAAGAGAGAGACTCATAAATACCATAAATACAGAGAACAAACTGGTAGTTGCCAGAAGGGAGGAGGGTTAAGGAATGGGAGAAACAGGTAAAGGGAATTAAGAGGCACAAACTCCCACTTACAAAATAAGTAAGTCATAGGATGAAAAGTATAGCATAAGGAATATAGGGAATAATATTGTAATAATGTCATATGGTGACAGATGGTACCATGGTGAACATTGTGTAAAGCATAAAGTTGTCAAATCACTATGTTGTACACCTGAAACTAATATAATATTGTGTGTCAACTCTACTTCAATAATAAAAAATGTTAAAGAGCCTCCTTGAGATTAGATATGGAATAGAAAGAAGGAGAAAGAATGAAATCTTCTGTCTTGCAGAAAGGGCAACCTATATAAGGCATATATCAAATAAATATCCTTTTATCATCATGCATATCTTTAATTTTTGCTCTTTTAAGGATTAGGAGGTAACTAACAATTGTTGAAAGTTTACAATGTGCTTAGGGGCGCCTGGGTGTCTCAGTCGTTAAGCGTCGGCCTTCGGCTCAGGTCATGATCCTGGGTCCTGGGATCGAGCCCCGCATCGGGCTCCCTGCTCAGCGGGAAGCCTGCTTCTCCCTCTCCCACTCCCCCTGCTTGTGTTCCCCTCTTTCACTTTGTCTCTCTCTGTCAAATAAATAAATAAAATCTATTAAAACAAATAAAAGTTTACAATGTGCTTAAAACATGTTAATCCTTTACCTAAGTCATCTTATGTCATTTTTTTCTTTCTTTTTTTTTTTTTAAAGATTTTATTTATTTACTTTAGAGAGAGAGAATGAGAGAGAGCACATGAGAGGGGGGAGGGTCAGAGGGAGAAGCAGACTCCCCGCCGAGCAGGGAGCCCGATGCGGGACTCGATCCAGGGACTCCAGGATCATGACCTGAGCCGAAGGCAGTCGCTTAACCAACTGAGCCACCCAGGCGCCCATGTCATTTTTTTTCAATGAATGGAAGTTTTAAGAATAATTTTGGGTGGGAGTTGCTCAGAATACACTGTTTATGACTTAAAATGTGATATTTTGCCAAAAAATTTCTAATTCATAAGGGACTGGGAATTATAAACTACTGGATCACCATAATATTCTGTTAACTTCCTTGAGATAGCAAGAAATAGAGATTTCTATTTATTACAGTATTTACCACTTTAGTTCAAGGAGAATAACCTAAGGTCTTCAAACACCAGGAAGAGATGATGTCTTTGTCTTGAAATGCACCCACTGTCCAACTCCAAGTCTTTACTAAATGAATAGGAAAAAAGGAATGATTGTTTTTTTGAACATAAACCACCTATCTATACATTATTAAACACAATTACTTATGGGCATTTTAGACACAACACACACATAATAGCAAAGGTTTGTGGCAGTTCTACTGTCAATCAATAAATATTTTTTAAACATTTGGTCTGTCTCCACCATGAACTAGGTGCTCTATGCACAAACATACATTTTTCAAATAAACCTATGTGGTAACTCTGATTTGTATCAATTTGATTTTGTTTCTTTTGCACATTTTGCACACATTATTTCTCAGATATTCAGAATAGAAAATAGAAGTATTATTTTTTAAGCCATCTTTTAAAAAAGATTTTATTTCTAAATAATCTCTACATGCAACATGGAGCTCAAACTCACAACCCCAAGATCAAGAGTCACATGCCTCACCACCCACTGAGCCAGCCAGTCACCCCTAAAAATATTATTTTTAATGCTAATTCAGAAATGGGATTATATTAATATCCCAGAAATGGAATATGTTGAAGCCCTGATCCCCAGTGTGACTGTATTTGGAGATTTGGCCTTTAAGGAGATAATGAAGGTTAAATGAAGCATAAGGACGGGGCCCTAATCTGTGAGGATCGGTGTCTTTCCAAGAAGAGGAAAAGAGACCCCAGAGTTCCCTCTCTGAGCACACACAAAGAAAGGGCTAGGAGAGGACACAGCGAGAAGGCACTGTCTGCAAGCTGAGGAGTGAGTTCTCATCAGAAACCATCTTGCTGGCACCTTCATCTGGGACTTCCAGACTCCAAACGGTGAGAAAATAAATTTTTGTTGTTTAAGTTACCCAGACTCTACTCTTCAGTTATGACAACCTGAACTGACCAATACGAACACACAGGGGGTTTTAGCCAATTCAGTACCAGAAAAAAAAAAAAAGTAAAATAATGAAATGAAAGGTAAAATAAAAGTTAGGAACTCTCATCGTTTTAAATTATATGATTAGCTACCCAGAAAATCCAAAGGAATCAAGTGGCAAATTCTTAGAATAAATGAGTTTACCAAAATGGTCAAATTTAAAGAAAACTATTTTCAGGAAAAATTTTCTCAAACATGAGCAAAAATAAATTTTAAAATGTGTTAGAAAATGTAAATAGCTTAAAAAAACCATGGTAATTCTGAGAACTAAACCAAAGAATAGCATGTAATATATTAAAAAAGAAAACTATAAAATTTTACCAAAGGACATAGGAAATAAGTGAAAAGGCATATCATGATCATTGACAACAAAAGTCAAGGTTGTTAAAAGTTCAACTGACGGCAAATTAATCTACAAAGTTAATGTAAGCCTTATTAAAATTCCAAAATGACTTTTTCATGGATTTTTAAAACTGACTCAAATTATTTTGAAAGAGAAAATATTGAAGAATATTCAAGACATTTTTGAAAAAAAGAAGATACTTTGCCAATGTCAAAACGTACTATAAAGCAGTAGTTATTGTTACATTGCAGTGGTCATTTTGTTACTGATTTGGTAACAAGCAAATAAATAGATCAATGGAACAGATTAGAGTCTTGAAGCAGATAATCTAAATGCAGAGTGGAGGTGGTATTTCAAATCAGTGCAAATGATTGAACTACTCTAAATGGTGTTTAGAACCTTTGCCTATCCAGTTGACAAAAGTATTCACTATTTCACACCATAAATTCAAATAAATTTCAGAGGATTGATGAATTAAATCTAACACACCCACACATACACATAGGCACTTACATAAAATTCTGTATTAGAAAGAAATAGAGTATATATATATGGTTGGAAAATTGCTCTTGAGCAAAATTTAGAATAGGAAAGCCACTAAGGGAAAGATTGATACATTTTATTATATATTTTAAAATGTCTATGAAAAAGATAACCCATATTAGCAGAGAAAAGACAGAGTAGGGGAAGTATACAACAACTATAGAGATACTTATAATACAGGAGATGGAGAGAAGGACGGAGGCAGGTAGGCACAACCTAAATGTCTGGCATAGAGAAAATATTAAACTGTAGAATATCCATAATATGGAAATTCACATAACTCTTAAAAAGAATAAGATGGATCTTTATGCATTGACAAGTCAAACACTTTGTAACATAGTGAGTAAAGCAAAAAAATTATAGAACTACATACTATATGGTCTAGTACCAGTTTGCTTTTGCTCATAATACAACCAGTCCCCACACTTAGTTGTTTAAAACAACCATTTATTTAGCTCAAAATTATGCAGGTCAGTAATTCAGGCTGGACTCAACCGGGTAATTCTTACAGTTTGGGCGGGGCTCAGCTAGTCTCAGGTAGGCTCACTTAGACCTTTACATTCATCTGGTAAATAGACTGGGGTGGGACCACTTTCCATGTGGTCTTCCGGTCTCCAGATGGCTGGCTAGTCCAGGTTTGTTCCCATGCTGGTTTCAGAGTTCCAAGGCAGTGAGACTAGAAGCTAGGAGGCCTCTAGGTTTGGAACTGACACAACATCACTTCTGCATTATATTGGTCAAAGCAAGTCACAAGGCTGGTTGGATTCAAGGGGGTGGGAAAAAAACCTCCATCTCTCAATGAAAGTAGCTGAAAAGTATACAGCCAATTTTTGCTATCTATGGATCTCCATTTCTGTACAAGTTTTTTCAAAACAGCCAATGCAATCCACGAGTGCATACGTAGGTAACACAAAGAAAAAAGGTTAGGATGTCACACAGATACACAAATAACAGTGGTTCGAGAGAAACAGGATTGTGAGGGGGTCATAAAAATCTTTTATATTATCTGGACTTTTGAATTATCACATTGGCTATCTGTGAATTACCTATATAAGTAAAACTAAATTTTTAAAAATGTAATAAACTCCAAACACGATTATGAGTATATGGGTTCATATTTAAACATCTGGACTTACATATATGAAAGAGCAACTTCTTTATTTCATTACATTTATTTTTCCGAAGTGTTTCCTTTGTTAGGCATTATTGAAAAGGTTGTGACCAGTAGATTTGTCAGTGCCAAGCCAATTTAATTCGATTTTTTTTTTTAAATACATGAACTCACCATGTGGAGCTCCCACACCATTTGAAACAGAACTGAATGCTGATAATTACACTAAAAATTCCTCCTCCTTCCCACATCAAATTAGCTCCTGCTTTGTAAGTGGTTATTACAAAAATCTCAGCAGACTTTTAAGGAACTGGACTTTAATCTATAAGACATTTAAAAAATGTAATTTCAAACTTGATTATAAGTTTCTGTATTCAAAGCATAACTTTCTGAGTTCTTCAGTGGCATCCCAACATCCTTCAAGAACACTCTGAGTCTAAGCAAGTGAAGATGCAGGTATGTGGATTAATGTTTGAGGGCTTCTATCCCTAGCAGGGTTTCACAGAAAGTAGTGACAGGTTTATTTGAGAGGCAGGCTGTTAAATCCCCAAAAAGCTGTTTGGTGACAGAACAGGCCAGCCTCCCACATCTGCTAGCACTGTCCCCCCTCACCTCAATATACCCTATCTTATCCCCCCAGCTTCTGAGCCTGTATCCTGTGCTTTTCTCTTGGCCTTTACATCTGCTCTTATGGTGGGCTACTTAGTGGAGGCAGGGGATGGGAGAGCTGTGTAATCTCAGGAGAACCAGGATATGCTAATAGATAATATCCATGAAAGTAAAAACTGTGGCTTTACTTACTGTATATTTTCCTTTGCCCAGAGTAACATATCAGACAGTTGGGCCAGTAACTTGTCCATTGGCCTTCAGCTCCATAAATGCCTTTCCTTATTATTCCCCTCTGATCATGAAAAGCTAGAAACCTACAAAATAAACTCTCTTCCCAACTGGCTTCCCGGTAGTTTCTGTCAATGAGAGAAGAGGATGGAAGGAGTTTGGAAGATGGAAGTAAGAGCCATTTCTGTTGTTGTTGTTTTTCCCCGCTTTGGGTGGTGCCTCCAGCAGAGCAGCTCTCCTGGGCTCCATGAGCACTCCACAAGCAGCAACACTTACACATGACTTCACCCTCCCCAGGTCCTGTGGTGTAATGAGAGTGCGTGCTCCTGGCTTCCTGAGGAGGAGCAGAGAGGTGATAATTGAAACAGCAGTTCTAACAGAGACCCCATTAGTCTTAGTGGCCAAGGAACATGGGCTCTGTGAACACCATTTTTCCTTATGTTCCTCCAACGCTAGGGGTAGATGGGGGCTCTCTGCAGTTGCTAATCTCTGGGTAATGTCACCACTTTTCAATTCCAGTCTCCTTTTGAGATTATTTATATACAGTTTTGTTGAGATATATCACATGTATTTAAACTATATAATCTGATAAACTTTAATATAAGTATATGCTGTGATACCATCATCACAATAAAAATAACACGTTATTTCTCATGCCCCAAAAGTTTCTCATGCTCCTTTGTAATCTCTCCCTCTTCTTCCCCCCACCACAGATCTGCTTTCTGTCATCATAGCTTGTGTTTTCTAGAATTTTATATGAATGGATTCATATAGTATGTACTTCTTTTTTTATTTAAATTCTTTTAATCAGCATAATTAAACTGACCCACATTGCATATTTTAATCAGTCACTCCTTTTTTGTTGCTGATAGTATTCAGTTGTATATATGTATCACAGTTTGTGTTTTCATTCACCAATTTTTTTTTTTAAGAGAGAGAGAGAGAGAGAATGTACCTGCAGGGGTGGGGGCAGAGGGAGAGGGAGAGAGAAAATCTTAAGCAGGCTCCACGCCCAGCATGGAGCCCCCCATGGGACTCGATCTCATGACCCTGAGATCATGACCTGAGCAGAAATCAACGGACACTCAACGGACTGAGCCACCCAGGCACCCCTTCATTCACCTTTTGATGGACTTTTGTTTCCAGTTTTGAGCTATTACAAATAAAGCAGCTATGATCATTTGTGTAAAAGTCTGTGGATGAATATTTGATTTCATTTCTCTTAGGGAAATACCTAAGTGTGGAATGACTGGATTATAGGGTAGTAGTAAGTCTCACTCTTCAAGAAACAGCAGAGTAAAAAAAAAAAAAAAAGGAAAGAAACAAAGAGCGAGCAAAGTAATTTTCCATAGTGTTATTTTACATTCCCACCAGCAGTACATGAGAATTCCAATTGCCCTATATCCTTGTCAACAGTTGATATGGTTAATATTTTTAACTTTAGCCATTCTACTCCTTCCAACACTTTTGTAACCAAATCTCTAAATTAAATTCCTCTGTTTACGATACCTAGAATGATTTCTTTTTTTTCTAGTTGGATGCTGATTCAATACAAAAATTTAGTGACTGAACACTCAATATGTATTAGATGAATGAATGAGTACCTTATTGAGAAGAAAGCTCTCAAGGTTATGAAAGGATGAAAAATCAAGAATCATGTCTCAGCAGGCAGAGACGAGGATGAAATGAAAATATAAAGGCTCTCTTTGAAGTGTAGGCACAGGAGGGAAGCAAGAAAGAATCTCTAGCAAACACATGGGGGAAGGTTCAGAGGTACGGGATGGGAAACATTTTTTTTTTAAAGATTTTATTTATTTATTTGACAAAGAGAGAGAGAGACAGAGAGAGAGGGAACACAAGCAGGGGGATAGGGAGAGGGAGAAGCAGGCTTCCCGCTGAGCAGGGAGGCGGATGCAGGGCTCGATTCCAGGACCCTGGGATCATGACCGGAGCCGAAGGCAGACGCCCAACGACTGAGCCACCCAGGCGCCCCGGACGGGAAACATTTAACAGAGAAGAGTAAATTGCTAGTGTTTGGAAATAGAGACTAAATAATGGAAAAGTAGAGATGAGAATCAGTAATTTAGCAAGCAAGAAAGAGTAAATAGCAATGGCAATCAATAAAAAAGATAATGGCTTATGTTGAGTGGAGTTCTACATAAGGACAGATTTGAATAAGAAGGAGGGGTTTCATGAGGGCCAATTAAAATAACTGAACACAAGAAAACAGAAACAATCAGCCCACATGCCCCAGGGCAGCCTCAGGAGATCAGAACAGTGGATCTGACCGTGACACAGGCACTGGCTCTTGTCCTCCAAGCCTGTGCCGTCGGGACAGGGGACTGGGGAGGGTGGGGGGGATGAGTCAATTTGCTGTGGGCAGGTACACGGGCCCATCTAGCCTGATGATTCAGGAGCTGGAGGAGAAGGGAGGACTACCAGAGTGGGAAAGAAGAGATGACTCTTGCTTGGAACGTGGAGCAACCTGAAACAGTGCCTACTCCTCTCAACCTCACCATTTATTAGTTAATTCCACTGCCTTGTCTGTCCATGGCACCTGAAACAATGAGAGTCATTCACGCACTCACTAACTCACTTATTCATTCATTTCTTTATGCATTTACTGAGCTCCAACTATATGCCAGTCACCAGGGATAGGAAGATGAGTAAGAAAGAATCTCTGGGGCGCCTGGATGGCTCAGTTGTTGAGCGTCTGCCTTCGGTTCAGGTCATGATCCCAGGGTCCTGGGATCGAGCCCCGCATCGGGCTCCCTGCTCCGCGGGGAGCCTGCTTCTCCCTCTCCCACTCCCCCTGCTTGTGTTCCCTCTCTTGCTGTCTCTCTCTCTCTGTCAAATAAATAAATAAAATCTAAAAAAAAAAAAAAAGAAAAGAAAAGAAAGAATCTCTGAGCTCAAGGAGTTTATGGTGTAGCAGGAAAGGGAAACTCATCTATAATTCCCTACGAGAGCACCGGAGAAGGGTATCCATTGCAGGGGAGGCAGGGAAGACTCTACAGTGGAGCTGGCTTTGACAGGGGGTTTGGAGGCCAAGTGAATTTGCCAAGCAGAGTGGGCAGAAGAGAGGCAGTAGCCATATGAAAGGTACATAGGTGGGAAAACATCAAGACAAAAGTGAAGTTTGGTGTTTCCAGAGGCTGGGACAGAAGCATGATTGATGGCTGGAGTGGGAGGAGAGATAGTTGTGGCATCTTTAGGAAGGTTCTTACGATAATGACAAAGATGTTAAGGGAAACAGAAGGAAGGGTGAAATAGAAGCAGGCTGTCAGGTTGCAGACTTGTAGAGAGAGTAGGAAATGAATGGTGTCATTTTTATAAGCTTACTCTCCCCATCTGCAAACCGAGTGCCTACCACCAGCTGGGTACCTCTGATATTAGAACTTGGCCTCACTTCTGATGGGGAAGGGAAGCAAGAAGGAGAGAATCACACTGGTTAGAGACACGGAATGCTGTACTGGAGAGCCTGATATGCCATTTCAGGAGTCGGATGTATTGTGTAGGTATCAGGAAGTCATCAAGGATTAAAAGCAGGGGGTGTTGCGATCTGACCCAGCTGTGGCTACAGAGACGCTTATGTGAGAAAGCTTACGTGGAAATCTACAGGGAGCATCTGCAAGTGAAAAATAGTGAGGACCAGACCCAAGGTAGTGTCAGCAGGAACAGAAAGGAGGGGGAGGACTTAGACATTTTAACTGGAGAATTGGCAAGAATTGGGGATGACTATCTGGAGGCTAAAGGAAAGGAAGGAGCCAGAGAGGCCTCCAAGGGGTCTGGCCTGTGATGCAAGAGCAGAGAGTGACTGTCTTCACAAGACTGGGAATGGAGAGAAAACAGTGGGTTGATGTGTGGGACATGTGCCTGTGGAGCATGCAAATGGAGGTGTCCAGGATGTAGCTGGAGATGAGTGGCTCGTGCTCAAGAAGGAAACTGAAGTCACGTGTGTAGATTTAATCATCAGGAACACGTGTGTGGTGGCTGACGTCACTAGAGAAGATGAGATCGCTTTGGGAGAATGAAGGGAGTGAAGGAATAGGACACCCTGGTGAATATCAAGGCTTGAGCAGAAGCCAAGAGCAAATTGTCAGGGAAAGCACCCTGCAGGAGAAGAGTGGATTTAGCGGTGAGGTTGCACTGGTGAGCAGCTTTGGTAGGGGCCGGGTTGAGGGTGTGCGGAGGAGGCAGATACAGATCATTCTTTCAGGAAGGACAGAAGGTGAAGGGCTTGGGAACAAGGGAGGCTTTATAATAAATGCAGGGTGAGGGAGATGTGAACGTGTAGATAGGCAAAGGAGAGGAAGCGGGGGAGACAGGGAAGAGAAAGGAAACTGAGGAGCCAAAGTCATGGAGTAATCAAGAGGGATAACAAGCCAAGAGGAAGAATGAGTCTTCTACCCCTGAAACAGGAGGGAGGGAGGTAAAGACACACTCAGATCTGGAGGTGGTAGGAAAGAATTTGAGCAGGTCACATGATGGGGAACGTCTTCTTTCTATGTAAAGAAGAGGCTACTTACCTAGTTGGAGGCTGGCGGGAAGAAGCAGGGAGCCAGAAAGGGTAAGCTAGCTGCTAAAACTCACATGCTTCATATCCAATTTGTTGAATTCTCATTCTACTTTTTCCTGCTCTATATTTTAAGTTTTTTCTTTTTTTAAGATTTTATTTATTTATTTGAGAGCGAGAGCGAGAGCGAGAGCGAGTGTGAGCCGGGGGAGGGGCAGAGGGAGAAGCAGACTCCCTGCTGAGCAGGGAGCCCGATGGGGGACTCCATCCCAGGACCCTGAGATCATGACCTGAGCCGAAGGCAGACGCTTAACCGACTGAGCCACCCAGGTGTCCCTGTATTTTAAGTTTTTAAATATATTAATAAAGCAGGTCTGCATTATTTCTCACAGTGCTAAGTAAAGAAAATCTAAGTCCTGAAATAACAGACCCTTCTAATTGCGGGTGAGAGAAATCTCAGCTAGTTAAGAAGAAAATATATCTTCTAGCTGAAACAAACAAAACGAAAACGCAGAGACATATCCTTTGACGTCTTTACGCTTGTCAATGTTATTTCTAACTCAGGAGTAATAAAATATCTGAATTTCAGAGGTTGTTGCTATGTCTTATAGATAGATGTAACTGTAGCTTCCAGGAAGGTGGTGATCCTCATTGGTCTTGTTTAAAAACGTGTGGTTCTGGTAATGTTCCATTTGAGACATGTTTTTCTGAAAGGCATACATATTTGTGAGTCTCCTAAGTCAGAAGAGGGTTATGGACACTCCTCTCATCTCTCATTCGTGCAAAGGTAAGAAAATAATAATAATGATAATAAAACTAACTCTATGATTCTTTTATCTTGTTTAAACAGAGTTCAAAAGAATAATTCATGTAAATTAACAGTAATAAATGCTTGAGAAGTCATGTGGTAAATGAAAAAAAAAGTCTAAGGGCAGAGTTAAGGTTAGCATGGTCAATGGGGGTGCCCTCTCTAACTCTGGGCTGTTCTTTGCAGTTTTACATAGCCTGAGGGACAGGAGAAGAAGGTTCTGGAAGCTCAAGGAGCTGTGGAGGGGGTTCTGGAACTGAAGCCAGAGGACTAGAAAGACCTCTTTCTAATCAGACCTTTGACTCTGAGGGTCTTTTCCCAGGCCCTGACTGAGGAGAACCAGCTCCCAGGGGAGCTCCATGCTCCTCTGGCTATCTTTAGAAGCCATTAGCAAGGCGGTCTGGTGCACAGAACTGAACTGCTATCTTTGTTTGCAGAGACAAGCTGCTTATCCCTCTCCGTAGGATGCCCCTTTGAGTCACTTTCTCAATAGTGACAACAGAATAACAAGGACCCGGCCATTCTCTCTGACCAGAAGCCTCTCAGGGCCAAGTATGTTCATAATTCTGTGATATGCTGGATGGGTTTGGGGGAGTTATCTGAGGTTGGAGGTGGAAAGAAGTTAAATACCTTCTGTAGAAATAGAGATCCAATCATTAGCTTCGTGGACACTGTATGCTATCATGGTTTGTAACTTCTGAAGGGACATGGATCCTTCCAAATATGTGAGGAAAGGTATGGATTTTCATCTCTGAAAAATGCACAGGCATATCTAGATGCCCAAGTTTTCATAGCATTTTGGGGGGTTTGGGTGCATGATTCTTTTCCATAGTCCTTTTTCATGAACCCCCACTACAACCAACCATCCACGAGCAGTAGAATATAGTCTCCAGACCACATGTTTCAGAAGCACCTGGGATGCACAGGTTTCTGGATCCCATTCCAGACTGAATCTGAATCCCTAGGTGTGGGGCATAGGAATCTGCATTGTAAAAAACTTCCCTGGGGATTCTGCCCCAATCTGAGTTTGTGAACTCCTGCCTACGGGTTCAGACTCTAGGTTGAGAATCTCAGTTCAGCAGAACTAGGTATTTTCTCATTTGCTCAAGAGCTCATTCTCAGCCCATTTGGGGCTCTTTCTGCATTCTGTCTCTAGCCAGCATGATCCTGGACTCTCCTCTCTCCATCACCTTAGAGATGCTCAGGACATGCAAAGGTATTTGTATACTGGTTCCTGAAAAACACTTACAAAGATAAACCTTGTGCCCCAAATAAATGAATAAGAGAGGACTCCCCGGAAGCCACATGAACTGTCTTGGGTGATCGGTGCCACAGCCCGGCCCCACCACAGCTGCTGGCGTCCATATGATCTGTGCACAGCCATCTGTACATGTAAAAATATCATTTGTGCACTTGCCTAAGCAGTCCTGGTGAATGGAAAGTTTCGAGAAGGCTTTGATGACTACCATTTGTCATTTAGAGAAGCAGTATGCAAACACCTGAGTATTGCCGGCTGCTCTGCTCGGTGGGCATCCTGGCCTTTCCATTTTATGACCCACTATGAATAATTCTCACTGTGCTCCATCTCCCTGTTAGTCAGATGTCACAAGCTCATTTTTTTTTCATCCCAGAGCCATATTTTAATACCGTGTAGTGATGTTCTTCCTCAGGATTCTGTGTTTTTATTATCCATCATGACACCATAGCAGCATGCTTCCCAGAAGGCATTGAGGCACATATTGATCTCTACCAAGGAGGCAATCGGTTCACAGGAAATTAAACTGGATTATAACCACACATTTATTCCTCCATTTCTCATGTTAATAATTTTCTATGTGGAGAGTTTGCTAACCAACTCATGGACTGACTTAGTTCCCTACTGTGGGAAGGCTACAGAATTATTGCAATTATAATTACCCAGCTATAATATCTGACACCACCGTATTTATCAGAAGGCACAAATCCAAGTCCTAAGCCCACGTCATACCATTAGGCATCTGTATAAAAAGGCTCTGGATGGTGTCATGAATCTTTAAAAACTGGAATGTGTCATCAAAAGGAAAATGAGGATTTAGTTTTCTTTCACTCTAGCTCTGAAGCATTTGGACTTTGGACATTTAGAATCCACAAACCACAATCAAGATGGCCAACATTTGAAGTTGTCTGTTTTACATAAACATTAGCTATTGTATTATATTATTATATTAGCTATTATATAGCTATTGTATTCACAGAGAGACATTAGCTTTTAGGGGTATTTGGTGTGCGAAATATTACCAATTATGGGGAAGGACTGGTCAATAAATGGAGCTGGGTGTGGTCTCATGGCACAGAAAGCTCAAGGAGGCCCAGTTAGAAATGGAATAGAAGGTGTGCGTTGTACCAATATCTGTATGAGATCACAGGGTCATCCTTAAGTGTTGATGTGACATGCCCCACCAAAGCCTTCTCAACCTCCACGCTTATATAAAAGGCAGGCTGCCTTGATTCTGCAGCCTCTGGCACTTTTCTCTCCCCACAGGCTGCTGAGACCCCAAATATTCAGATGCACTTCCACACTGACAAAGGAGATTTTGGAGAGCTGTTTCCTCGAAAGCATGCCCTTAACCTCCTGTGTTCCTTTGTCCTGGGTGTTGACTGGCTCAGTAGTAAACAAGAGAGAAAGTAACCCAAGCTAAGTGAGGTCACCACTCTCACCAGTCCTATACCAGCACTTGTGGTCTGGCCTCATTCAGCTTTCTACATGGAAACAAATTAGATGTATACTTCCTGACACCATAACAAAATAAACTCCAGGGAGGTTAAATATCTAAATGTGAAATTCAAAATTTTAAAACAACTGGAAGAAAGTATGTCATAACATTTTGTTATTTGAGAGAAAGATGATTTCTTTATAATGACTGCGGATGAGGTGCCTGGCTGGCTCAGTCAGTTGAGCATCCGACTCGTGGTTTTGACTCAGGTCATGATCACCTGGTCAGGAGATTTATAAACTTATAAGTTAAGTTTAAAGATAAGCCATGTCAGAGAGAACATATTTATAACAGAACAGATGGGAATTTATATCCAAATACAAATTAATATGTATGTTATGAATTAATAATAGTTAACACACTTGAAACAAATGAAAAAAAAACAGAGTCTCAAGAAAGAAATAGAAAGTCTCAAAAGAGAAATAGAAGATATATATGGGAGGCAAATAGAAATTTTAGAACTGAAAAATGTGATAACCAAAATTGAAAACTCAATGGATGGAGGGAAAAAAGGAAAGAATCAGTGAACTGAAAAGTATAACAATAGAAATTACCCAATCAGAACAACAGAAAGAAACTGAAAAAAAATGAGCAGAGCCTCAGGGATCTGTGAGTCTATAACAAAAAATCTAACATATATTTAGGACACTCAAAACTCAACAATAAAAAAATTCAGTTAGAAAATGGGCAAAAGATTTGAAGAGTCATTTCAATGAAGAGGTATACAGATGCCAATTAAGCACATGAAAGGTGTTCAACATCATCAGCCAGGAAGGAAGAAAGGAACTATTTATTGAGGATTGATGTGGCAGGTATTGTATGAGGCATCCGTGGGGAATGCTTACATACTAAGACAAGGATCCTTCTTTCAGGGTCTTTACAGTCTACCAGGG
Organism: Neomonachus schauinslandi; assembly: GCF_002201575.2. Taxonomy (NCBI): domain Eukaryota; kingdom Metazoa; phylum Chordata; class Mammalia; order Carnivora; family Phocidae; genus Neomonachus; species Neomonachus schauinslandi. The sequence goes on along the minus strand of NC_058412.1, from coordinate 79,003,952 downwards.
CAGGGAAAGTCTCAGATAAATATTATGTAAAGATAGAAAGTGGTAAGTGTCCCACTAGAGAGAAAATAAACCCTTTGGGATTTAGAGTTTCTAGCCAACATGTGCCAAGAAAGATGTTGTGTCATGGCTGACATTTGACATGAAGAATGAGTAGGTTTGGGGCAAGAGGAAACGTGGGAGAGGACATTTCAGGTGGAAAGAGAATCAGAAGCAAGCCTTGGAATTAGTACAGCGTAGAGGGTTCATTTGGGCTAGTGCAGCCAGGATGAAAAGGAAAATGACAAGGAAATGCTGAACCAAGGAAGTGAGGCTGGAAAGATGGGGTGGAGCCAGAGCCTGGAGGACTGTACAGATATGAGTTAGCAATGTGCTCCTTGTGTTAAAGTTGGCATGATCTATGCTGGTTATATATGAAAATAACTTCCTTTGGTAACTATTCCACAGTAGCAAACTAAACGGACCTTCTACTCTTAGGCTACTCTTAAAACTTGGAGAAGAGAGGTGCCAATCGCTGATCCTATTGCTCTAATGGCAGATAAAATGTGGAGCCTGGAGCTAATGGAGGCAAGATAAGGACACAAAGAATATGTATCCATCTTCTCAAAAAATATATGCTGCAGCAAATAATCAACCTGTCATAATTTCATTCGATTTCCAAGCTCCTCTTTTAAAATGCAAACACCCTCAGGAGTTTGGGATTGGAGGGATGGTGGGTTTAAATAATTTCTTGAGTGAGGCTTTATCTTCTTTGACCAATTCTTTTCTACAGTGGCCTGTTCCATTTGCAAGTTCTTAGATAATCCATCATATTAATAGGTAAGAAAAAGATCACAGACAGCTCTCTAAAAGGAAATTCAATCACCGTGTTGCTTATGTCTGTGGAATCTTCAATCATGTAAACTCAACATAAATTTGTGTTATAGGTATGCTACTCAGAGCACACAGGGGAAATAGATGCTGTTCTGGAAGCTTAGGTTAATCACTGAAAATCAACAAAGCCACCTTCCTATCAAGCCCAGCAAATAATTAGTTTCAACACTGAATATAAGAGTATTTGATCTCCCAACACCATTTTGTGGAGAATAGCAATGCATGTATAACAGTGCTTCTCAAACTTTAAGGCGCATGCAGATTACTTGCTGATCTTGTTGAACTGTAAATTTTGATCCAGTAGGTCTGGGTAGGACCTAAGATTCCACATTTCCAACAGCTCTCGGATGCTGGTGCTGCTGGTGTGTGGACCACACTTGAGTCCTGAAGATAAAGCCTAGGTTGGGGCCCCAGACAGAACTGTCCAAATTCCAGCTACACAACTTATGAGTTTTGTGGCCTTGGGGAAATCACTTAACTTTTCTGAGGCTCCATTATCTCATCTGTAAAATAGAAATATGAATACTTATCTTGCAGAGTTAGTGAGAAAATTAAATATTATGTATTAAAGGGGCAGGGCATGACACATAGTAGTGACTCAATACATGACAACAGGTAGTATTTAGGCTCAGTGGGCAGCATTACTATAAAAGACAGTCTGCTTGCTATATATTTGCAGCTCGGTGGAGGAGAGAGTTGTGAGTTATTTTGTACACAGATAAGAGACATATTATCATTGTTTCCCACTGGAAAGAGAAAACCTCAAGGTATTCATTTGCTTGTCAGGAATACTGACATACACTTATGAGCTATTCTCGGCTTATATACATGTGCTTCTGTCTATTGAATCTTAATATTTTATGTATTTTAATAGTTGGCTTAAAAGTAAGCAGTACATCCATAGGAAGGTCTATGTCAGAGAACAGTGAACATAAAACAACTTAAAATGATGATACAAAGTTAATCCTAACATTCACCCAATAATTTTATAAGTCTAGTCTTTCTCCCCCTATATAAATACATATACACAAAGCAAAAAGGGGCTAGTGCTGTTTTATTATTATTATTATCTTGGAGAGGTTTGGAGAGCCACACAGGATAGCTAACTTGTTCATGGTCCTCCAGTGGGTCAGTAGCAAATAGAGGTCACGCAGCTTGTACTATATCAACTTAGTTCAGCTATGTGGCTAGACTTCCCTTTCCTGTGTGGCACAGGACAGTCTTGTGTGGGCTCGAAGTGAAGCAGAAGCCATGCTTATTTATACTCAGAAGTATACGTCTACTCCATTTGGGTATACCAGTTGACCCTTGAAAAACACAGGGATCAAGGGCACTGACACTCCCCCACCTCCCATGCGGTCAAAAATCTGCATATAACTTTTGACTCCCCCAAAACTTAACTACTAATAGCCTACTGTTGACCAGAAGCATTACTGATAACATAAACCATTGTTTAACACATATTTTGTATGTTATGTGTATTACATACTGTATTCTTACAATAAAGGAAGCTAGTGAAAAGAAAATGTTATTAAGAAACTCAGAAGGAAGAGAAAATACATTTAGAGCTCTGTACTGTAAAAGAATCCATGTGTAGGTGGACCCATGCAGTTCAAACTCATGTTGTTCAAGGGTCAACTGTGTGTCTCTACCTGGTTTGTAGAGAGTCCAGTGTGGTTGCAGACCATGACTGAGACTGTGGATCGGCCCCCCACCTTGGTGTGAGGCAGCAGCCAGACCCACAGCTCTACCAGCTCTAGCTGCATTCCTCCTCAGGCTTCCAGGCCTTCTACCTCCTGCCAGGTGCACATCAGCTTTGTTGACAACGGGCACAAGTATCTTCTTCAGGTCGTCACTGAAGTCAGAGGAATGAAGGCCCCCCACCCACTTGTGTGTGCCATCTCTCTCTAAAAGAAAAAACAAGAAGGAATTAAACAGTTTTTTAAATGTCACTCAGTGTCAGATATCTGGAAATTCTCACAGCAAGGGTCCATATTCATTTATTTTTCAATTGCTCTAAAGCAATTTATAAAGCAATAGCTTCTGTTTTTCAATATCACAAACATAAAGCATGGACTTTTTTTTAGAAGTTATTTTAAGCTGCAGAGAAGCCAAAAGAAAATATAATCACTATAATCCCCAGTTTAAGAGATAACCACTGTCAACATTGGGTATCTAATCCTTCTGGTATTTTATCAATGCCTAGAGTATATAATATACCATATATTTAAAAAAATAAAAACTGAATTACATCATACATATTTTTCTCTTTAGAATATAGTGTGAATGTTTTATATATCATGAAATACTCATCAGAAGCATCATTTTTGGCTTTATCATATTCTAATATAATAAACTTCTATTACCTAATTGAGAATACCTAGGCTTTTTGCAGTTTTTTTTTTTTTAAGATTTTATTTATTTGTGAGAGAGACAATGAGAGAGAGAGCATGAGAGGGAGGAGGGTCAGAGGGAGAAGCAGACTCCCTGCTGAGCAGGGAGCCTGATGTGGGACTCGATCCTGGGACTCCAGGATCATGACCTGAGCCGAAGGCAGTCGCTTAACCAACTGAGCCACCCAGGTGCCCCTTTTTGCAGTTTTTATAGAATTCTAAGCAACATTATCATGGACATCCTTATAGCTAAATCTTCACACACATAAATAGTTATTTCCTTAGACCAAATCCCTAGATACAGAATTGCTGAATCAAGGGACTGGAAAATGTCTTCTGAAGCAAATTTTCTGACTTCAAACAACCAAGACCATGTCCTGCTCCTCCCTAAAGACTGTACTTCAGTTAACTGGGCCAGTTTTTATCCCACTGGTTCCTTGAGTCAAAGTAATGTCTGTTGTTTCAGGATTTCCTTTAGTTCCTGTGGTTCTTGGTCAAGCTGTTTTCTTCAAGAATGAAGAGATAGACCAGATGAAGAGTGGTAGGCAGCAATGCAAAGTTTATTGAGTGATGGTAGAAGCCTCCAGAAGAGGGAGGGGACTCGAATGGGTTAGAGTTTCTAGTCTAGGGTTTTTATGAGATTGTTGGCAGGCTGTTTTAATCTGATTAACCCTCCATCGTCTGTCACCCAATCAGGTTTTTGTCCACAGGCTCATCTACCTATGAGGTAGTTGTTCACGTGGGAAAGGGTGGAGGGCTCCTTTCAGGGTGGTGCAGACTAACAGGATGGGATCTTTTTCCTTTTAAAGGTAGTTTCCTCTTAGGACGGGGCGGCCCTTGCCCCTGCCAGCCTTTTTTCTGACTATCCTCCAGTATCTTTATCAGAGGTAAAATTATTCTTTTTTTTTTTTCAAAGATTTTATTTATTTATTTGACAGAGAGAGACACAGCAAGAAAGGGAACACAAGCAGGGGGAGTGGGAGAGGGAGAAGCAGGCTTCCCGTGGAGCAGGGAGCCCGATGTGGGACTCGATTCCAGGACCCTGGGATCATGACCTGAGCCGAAGGCAGACGCTTAACCGACTGAGCCACCCAGGCGCCCCCAGAGGTAAAATTATTCTTTACGGGACATTCCATACGTGAAATAATGACTCAGAATTCTAGAAGCAAAACAAACCAGCTCCACATTCCATTTGCTAATAATCCTATTCTGCCCTCTTCTCATATTTTAAATTTTGAGTCTCCAGGGCTTGCCATTTTCTCTCAGTACTAATGTAATTCCAGTGCTTACACTGCAGGAAGAAAAGAAGAAAGCATCTTGTTTGTCTCCCACCTCTGGATAAACAGATTGTTTTGCATAATAAAACTGTTCTTACAGGGGTGCTTGGGTGGCTCAATTGGTTAAACATCTGACTCTTGATTTTGGCTCAGATCATAATCTCAGGGTCCTAGGATTCGATTCAGCCCCATGGCAGCCTCGGGGCTCAGCGGGGAGTCTGCTTAAGGATTCTCTCTCTCCCTCTGCCCCTCCCCCTATTCATGCGTGCAGACTCCCTGTCTCAAATAAGTAAATCTTAAAAAAAAAAAAAAAAAAAAAAAAAGCTGTTCTTACAGATGTAACTGGACTTCAGAAATTGTTACCATGAAAGTAAACTTTTATATCAAAAAGTATGTAATTCCAATGGGTTATCTTAATAATGTTTTGCCCTAACTATAATAATTAGCATTTCCATTTTCTGAGAAGTTTAAATATATTGAGTTTTATTAATTCAGACAAAGAGGATCATTGTCATGTCCTTATTTGCCCTAAGAGGTTAAGAAGAAGCAACACTTAATAGTTCATATTTTTAAAAAAGTTTGAGATGCTATTTCTCATAGATTTTATAGAAGCAGGGAAGAATCAAAATGTGCTCTTTGTAGAGGCTACTTTTAGGCAGCAGGCTTGACAGTGGAAACCTAATAGGGCCCCCAGTGACCACTAAGTTGAATGCAAACAGGCTCATTAGGTGACCCACCTCAAAATAGCCATAGGTCCTAGCTGACCAACGGGTTACTTACAACTGGGCATAGTTACCAAAAACATAAAATTCCATAGGTTCCCTACCTCCTCACTCCCTCCCATAATACAGCCCCTCCACCACTGCTTCCTGGGAGATAGTCTCTTCTTTGCTGTCCTGCCCCCCTGCTCCCTTACAGTGTATTCAATAAACTCCTACATCCTTTGTTCTGCTTTGGGTGACTTCTTTCACTGCCTGTGCTACTGGCCTCCACTCGATTGGGTCACCCCACACTCTCCTGATCAAAGCCATTTCGTAAGATTCAATGCCAAACATGTTTTGTTAGATATATTTTAAGTAAAAAATGATTTGGGAAATTGTGTGAATATTGTTCTGATGGTCACAAAATTACGCTGCCATACTCCCCAAGATGAAAGAAATTAAATAGAACAAATCAAGCAGAACAAGCATTGAGTTATTGATGCCAGCAGGCCAGGTCCAGGGACCCAGAGGGGGTCCTGCAGGACCAGCCAAGAGGGTCCTTGGCCTCACAGAGTGTGGAAATCAAACAGGAGCTAGCAGGAAGTGAGAGCAGAGTTTACTGAACATATTGAGAGAGCAGATATAGAAGGAGCATCCAGGAGACTTGGAAAGGAAAGGAGCATGAGTCTGATTTTTGTTCGGGGTCTGGGGCTTTTTATTGAGGACTGTAGCCTGGTTTAGGTGTCCTCTCAGGCATCCAGGAGCTGGTTAGAACAAAAACAGGGGCCCAGGTGTTACACTTTAGAGACAGGGAGCCTTGGCATTGAATACACATTCAATAGTCTAGAATACACATATGATGGCTTTGTCCAGTCATTCTCACCTGGCCCTCCTTAGATGTTATCTATGCTATAGAAATCATTAACTCCTTTTCCCTTACAAAGAGAATATACACTGTTTGCATGATGAGGCATGTGTAAAGTGGGGGTGCAGGTCCTCGCAAGAATAGAAGCAGGAAAAGGAGCAAAAAGCAGGTTTTTTATGGAGTCCTTCAGTTTCTCTGTCTCATTATGACCTGGGAATACTTACAAACTTTTAGAATGTAACCCAAGTTGTACTTAGAGGGATATTTACAGCTTTAAATGTAAATATTAGAAAAGAGAAAGGTTGAAAATAAATGATCTAAGCTTCTATCTTAAAAAGAACAGCAAATTAATAAAAAGATAAAAGATAAAAGCAGAAATCAATAAAATAGAAAGCAGACATGCAACAGGAAATCAATAAGATCACTAAATCAATATCACTAAATCAATACATTTTTAGAAATTAATAATAAATTATAAACATTAGCAAAACTGGGCAAGGAAAAAAGAAAGAAAACACAAATGACCAGTATCAGGAATGAAAAGGGAGACATTAATGTAGATTCCACAGATATTAAAACAAGATAAGATACTATGGATAACTTCAAGCAAATAAATTTGAAATCTTAGATGAAATGGAAAATCCCCCACACAAAACTCAACCAACCAAAAGATAACCAACCAACTTACATAAAAGAAAATAAAAATTCTGAATAGCCTTATATATATCTGTTTAAAAACTGAATCCATAAGTAATGCATATTAATGCTTCTAGTAATAATGTTCTAGACGAGTGGCTTTAAAACTTTTGACCAAAACAATAGGAAATACATTTGATATGTATTTATATGGGCATAGATGTGTGAGTGTATATGTATATGAAATAAAAGTTTTATGAAACAATTCTTACCGTTGTTGAGGAGGAAGAATTTCCTCTGCCCTTCAAGACCCTTCTACCTGGACTAAGAATCAAGTTGACTTGACACAGATTAACAGGAAAAAAATCATAGTCATCTGAGGAGCTTTTAAAATTAGGGTCTCCAGGCTTTACCTGGACCTATTGAGAAAGAATCTCTAGGGAACAGAGCCACTGATCTGCATTATCTTTACACATTTCCCTGATGATCAGCCAGATTTGAGAATCAGTAGTAGATGGGAACCAAGTAGTACTCTCCTGGTCTGAAGAATCAATCAACACACCTCTCTAACTTATTTCTAATGGAAGATTTGGATGGTAATGAAAATAAAGCATATGTGTGGTGCATTTCCAACTTTCCACCTGATGTAGAGTTTTTGTGATAACAATCCTAAAACAATCTTTAGTCATAAGGCATCAGGAGTTTGTTACTTCTTGATACTTACAGTCTATTCACGCTTTGTTATTAACACATCTTATCTGAGAAGAATACATTTTTCCATGCTTTGTGAACTCAGTATCAGAAGTGAGGGCCAATTTTTCAAAGGGCCACCCTAGCACTACATTACTTACCATGTTGCCTTCCGAGACTCATTGCCTGTATGAAAAAAGATAATAGTAACTTTATTTTAACTGGCAGTTTTCTTATCATAAGTAAGAGATGTAAAAGTAGGTCCCATCTTGCCATGATGGAAAAGAAAACAGTAATTATATTTTCAACCAGCTGAATGGATAGTTAATTATGTAACCGTATGCCACAAACACAAAAAATTTACTTACTTGTTTTTTTCTTCTCCTTATTTCTCCATATTATTTTCTTCTTAGATGAATGTTTCTGACATTTTTCCTTCCACACTTTGCTCTTTTCATTATAGGACTTAAACCCAGATGTAAATGTACATCCCCCACAACAACTTTGCACAGATTGAGATCTAGCTTCCATAGAATAATTGGCTATTAGAGCTGGAGGGGAACAGAGAAGTCATCCAAAATAACATATTGATTTCCTATTAGAAAATTGGGGCTCAGAAGTTAAGTGATTTACCAGACTCTACACGAAAGTCAGATTGGAAATCACATCTCCTAAGTATTAGCTGAGCATTTTTCCACCCACCATTCTGTTCAACAGATACATACAATGAAGTGAACCACAATATATGTGAGGGTAGTTTTCCATATCACTACACATCCACATTTTTAATTAACACTTTTATTGAGATATAATTCACATACCCTAAAACTCACCCATTTAAACTTCAGTGGCTTTTAGTATGTTCAGAGTTGTGCAGCAATCACCACGATCTAATTTCAGAATATTTTCATCACCTGTATCTATTAGTCACTCCCAATTCCTGACCTCTACTCCAGCCCCCAGGCAACCGCTATTTTACTTTCCGTCACTATAGACTTGCTTATTTTGGACATTTCATATAAATGGAGTCATAGGGTATGTGGTCCTTTGTATCTGGCTTCTTTCAATTAGCATAATGTTTTCAAGGTTCATCCATGTCATTCCTTTTTTTTTTTTTCCTAAGTCATATTCCACTGTATGGATATACCACATTTTGTTTATTCATTCATCATTTGATAGACATTTGTTTCCACTCTTAGGCTATTATAAATAGTGATGTTAACATTTACATACAAGTTTTTGTGTACACTTAAGTCTTCATTTCTCTCAGGTATACACCTCAGAATGAAATTGCAAGATTAGGGCGCCTGGGTGGCTCAGTCGTTAAGCGTCTGCCTTCGGCTCAGGTCACGATCCCAGGGTCCTGGGATCGAGTCCCACATCGGGCTCCCTGCTCAGCGGGAGGCCTGCTTCTCCCTCTCCCACTCCCCCTGCTTGTGTTCCTGCTCTCGCTGTGTCTCTCTCTGTCAAATAAATAAATAAAATCTTAAAAAAAAAAAAAAGAAATTGCAAGATTATATGATAACCCTATGTCTAACATTTGAGGAACTGCCAAGTTTTCTGAAACAACACCACCATTTTATATTCTTACCAGCAATGTATGAGTGTTGCATTTCTCCGCAACTCTTTGTTTTCATCTTTTTTGATTTTAGCCATTCTAGTTGGTATAAAGTGGTATCTCCTTGTGACTTTGATTTTCATTTCCCTACTGATTAGTGATATGGAGAACCTTTTCATGTGCTTATTGGCCATTTGCATATCTTCCTTGGAGAGATGTCTATTCAGATCCTTTGCCCATTTTTATTGAGTTTTTTGTCTTTTTGTTATGGAATTGTAGAAGTTCTGTATATATTCTAGATACTAGTCCCTTATCAGATATATGATTTGCAAAAAATTTTTTCCCATTCTATGGATTGTTTTTTCACTTCCTTGATAGTGTTCTTTAAAGCACAACATTTTTCAATTTTGATGAAATGCAACTTAGCTATTCTTTTTTTGACCTTGGGCTCTTGGTGTCATATCTAAGAAACCATTGTCTAACTCACGGTTACAAAGATTTATGCCTATTTTTCTGCTTGTTTTTTAGTTTTAGCTCTTGCAGTTAGGTCTATGGTCCATTTTGAGTTAATTTTTGAATATGTTATGATGAAGGTGTTTAAATCCATTCTTTTCCATATGGATATCCAGTCATCCTGACACCATTGGTAGAAAAGACAATTCTGTGTTCATTAATTTTCTTAGCAACTTTGTCATAAATCTATTGACCATAAATGTGAGGGTTTATTTCTGGACTCTCAATTCTACTCCATTGATCTTTATGTCTCTTCTTATGCTGGTACCACACTCTCTTGATTACTGTAGCTTTGCAGTAAGTTTTAATATTGTGAAGTGATTCCTCTGACTTTGATCTTATTTTTCAAGATTGTTTTGGCGACTCTGAATTTCTTGAATTTCCATGAGAATTTTAGGGTCACACTGGCAATTTTTGCAAAGAAGCCAGCTGGAATTTTGATGATGATTCCAATGAATCTGTAGGTCAATTTGGAGAGTACTGCCATCTTAACAGTATTAAATCTTCTGATACATGAACATGGGATGTCTCTATACTTATTTAGGTCTTCTTTAATTCCTTTCAGAAATGTTCACAGTTTTCAGAGTTTAAGTTTTATACCTCTTTTGTTAAATTTAACCCTAAGAATTATATTACTTTAGATGATATTATAAACGGAATTGTTTTCTTAATTTCATTTTGGGGTTGTTCATTGCTAGTCTATAAAAATACAATTGATTTGTGTAGGTTGGTCTTATACACTGTAACTCTGTTCAACTCATTTATTAGTTCCAATAGTTTAGTGAAATCCTTAGGATTTTCTGTATGCAAGATAGGTCACCTAAAATAGAAATAGCTTTGCTTAGGGGCGCCTGGGTGGCTCAGTTGGTTAAGCGACTGCCTTCGGCTCAGGTCGTGATCCTGGAGTCCCGGGATCGAGTCCCGCATCGGGCTCCCTGCTCAGCGAGGAGCCTGCTTCTCCTTCTGACCCTCCCCCCTCTCATGTACTCTCTCTCATTCTCGCTCTCTCAAATAAATAAATAAAATCTTTAAAAAAAAATAGCTTTGCTTATCCCTTTCCAATACAGATACCTCTATGTCTTCTTCTTGCCTAGCTGTCCTACCCAAAACCTCCAGCAAAATGTTGAGTAGAAATAATAAAAGCAGACATCTTGTCTTGTTCCTGATCTCGGGGGAAAGCTTTCAGTCTTTCACCATTAAGTATGATGCTATCTGTGGGGTTTTGTAGATGCCATTTATCAGGCTAAAGAAGTTCCCTTCTCTCCCTAATTTATTGCATGCATTTCTCATAAACGGAGTTGAATTTTGTCAAATGCTTTTTCTGCTTCTAGTTAGTCATGTGATTTGTCTTTATTCTATTAACATGGTGTATTACATTGATTCACTTTCAGATGTTAAGGTGATCTTGCACTCCTGAGCTATATCCCACTTGGTCATGGTGTATAATCCTTTATATATGTTGCTGGATTCAGTTTGCTTGTATTTTGTTGAGGATTTGTGTGTCTATAGTTATAAGAGATATTGGTCTGTAGTTTTCTTGTGATGCCTATGTCTAGTTTTGGTATCAGTGTAATACTGGCCTCACAGAATGAGTTGAGATGTATTCCATCCTCTTCTATTTTTTGGAAGAATTTATGAAGGATTGGCATTAATTCTTCTTTAAATGTAGGATTCAACAGTAAAATCACCTGGGCTTGGATTTTTTTTTGTAGGAAGTTTTAAAACTACTAATTCAATCTCTTGTCATAGGTCCATTCAGATTTTCTTCTTGAGGCAATTTTAGGTAGTTTGTGTCTCTTTAGGAATCTGTCCATTACATGAGGTTATCTAATTTGTTGACCTACAATTGTTCAAGTATTCACTTATAATCCTTTATATTTCTCTAAGTTTGGTAGTAATGTTCCCCCTCTCATTCCTGATTTTAGTAATTTTATTCCTCTCTTCTTTTTTCTTGGTCAGTCGAAAAAAAGGTGTATCAATTTTGTTGATCTTTTCAAAGAAACCAATTTTTTGTTTTGTTATTCTCTCCATTGTTTTTCTATTTTCTCTTTCATTTATTTTCACTTTAATATTTATTATTCCCTTCCTTTTTCTTGCTTTGGGCTTAGTTTGCTGTGCTTTTGCTAGTTTCATAAGGTGAAAGTTTAAATTTGAGATCTTTTTTTCTTTTTTAATGATCTCATTTATAGTTATAAATTTCTGAGTACTGCTTTCAGTGTATTCCATAAGTTTGGATATGCTGTGCTTTTGTTTTCATTCATTTGAAAGTATTTTCTGATTTCTTCTTTGACCCAGTGGTTATTATGTTACTTAATTTTGTGTACTTCTCAAATTTCCTCCTGTTATTGACTTCTAATTTAATTCCATTGTGGTTAGAGAACTTTCTTTGTATAAATTCAACCCTTTAAAATAATTGAGGATTATTTTATAGCTTAGCATATAGCATATATATCCTGGAGAATGTTCTGTGTTTCTTGAGACAAATGTGTATTCTGCGGTTATTGGGTGGAGTGTTTCAGAGATGTCTATGAGGTCTGATGTTTGATGAGAAAAATGAGATACAGAAGGGATTAATGGATTACTCAATGTTGCATACCTATCTGATCACAGAGGTGGAAATACTAGGGTGAATCATGTGAAATTGCCACTTTTGAACATCAAAAACTAACAATTACCAGCAATTTCCTATAGTTCAACCTCACACAACTTAAGTCTCCTAACTTTCAGTCCAGTGTTCTTGTCACATAACTAGAATATTATATTAGGATAGGCTGTGCTACATAAGGAATATACCCTGAGCTATTCTTGGCTTACCACAATGAATACTGACTTTGTGCTCATCTTATTCTATTCAGGTACTGCAACTCTCCTCCAAATGGTGACTCAGGGATCACAGCTGCTTCTATTTTGTGTGCCTGCCCTCCAGGGCACATGTTAGGGGAAGAAAACTTCAGGATCACCTGGCATATTCTTAATGGTGAGCCCTATGGATGGCTTAGATCACTTCTGTGTACATCTCATTGGCCTAGTCACATGGCCCAAACCTACTCTGTGTGGCCACCTTACTTCCAATAATTTTCTATCCTTTAGTCAATTACATGGAGAATGTATTCTAACCTGACAATGGGGTGTGCCTTCCCATCTCAAGAGCCTAGCACCTCTTTGGCTTTCCTCATTTTAATCATATTTAAAATATATGTTCAACAATTCAAAATGTAGGTCTTAAAAATGACTCAGAATTAAAATATGAAATAAATCCTCTTGGTGAATCATCATATATATATCATATATATGTATATATATATACAAGCCCTATCATATTTTAGCTAATTTAGGAGAAGTTATTAACAAGACAAAACAACCCCCCAAAAAGACCGTAATAAACTCATTGGAGGTTTTCTGAGGGTCAGAGCATGGAATCCAGCCTATTTCACTCCACTGTCCCCTGGTAAACAAACAAATGAACGAAAACCTTTGAATTACAGGGCCATCTATAAATTGGAAAGGGACATCAACTTGTGTAGGTCTGTATAATCCCTATCTCTCTACAACATGTCTACTGAGAAGAACCCTCTACGTAACTGAACATTTCACAGTTCTAGGACTACATAGAGATGCCTGGTTGTGGCCACTACAGCTCTTCTAAAGCCTCAACCTGGGGGAAAAAAATCTCACTTCGACTCTGTTTAAAAAATCTCATTTCGACTCTCTTCATATATCCACCAAGGGAGCCAAGTGCAATTTTTCAGTGGGCTCGGGAAAAGGAACTGGGATGTGTGCTCTCTGTATGCAATTTCCCATTGCCTTTACAGTCCAGGGTGGCTGAGAAATAATATCCAAACACATTCTTTTTTTTTTTTTAATTTTTTTATTCTTATATTATCCCCATACATTGCATCATTAGTTTTAGATGTAGTGTTCCATGATTCATAACACCCAGTGCTCCATGCAGAAGGTGCCCTCCTCAATACCCATCACCAGGCTAACCCATCCTCCCACCCCCCTCCCCTCTAGAACCCTCAGTTTGTTTTTCAGAGTCCATCATCTCTCATGGTTCGTCTACCCCTCCGATTTCCCCCCCTTCATTCTTCCCCTCCTGCTACCTTCTTCTTCTTTTTTTTTTTTGTCTTAACATATATTGCATTATTTGTTTCAGAGGTACAGATCTGAGATTCAACAGTCTTGCACAATTCACAGCGCTTACCAGAGCACATACCCTCCCCAGTGTCTATCACCCAGTCACCCCATCCCTACCACCCCACCCCCCACTCCAGCAACCCTCCTACACTGTTGGTGGGAATGCAAGCTGGTGCAGCCACTCTGGAAAACAGTATGGAGGTTCCTCAAAAAGTTGAAAATAGAGCTACCATATGATCCAGCAATTGCACTACTGGGTATTTACCCCAAAGATACAAATGTAGGGATCCGAAAGGGTACTTGCACCCCGATGTTTATAGCAGCAATGTCCACAATAGCCAAACTGTGGAAAGAGCCAAGATGTCCATCGACAGATGAATGGATAAAGAAAATGTGGTATATATATACAATGGAATATAATGCAGTCATCAAAAGAAATGAGATCTTGCCATTTGCAACAACGTGGATGGAACTGGAGGGTATTATGCTGAGCGAAATAAGTCAAACAGAGAAAGACATGTATCATATGACCTCACTGATATGAGGAATTCTTAATCTCAGGAAACAAACACATTCTTTTAAAGAAAGCCCAGGGAAGTCTGTGAGTGGCTGGTGTCAATTGTGAAGACTGAGATGAGAGCTCAGGAAGGGGACAGCCAGTATTATGGGAATTGTCTCCTGCCTGGGCTGACACGGAGAATGCATGTGGCATAGTGAGGAGACGGGGAAGTGGCAAGAAGAAAAACAAGGTATCTGACACTTGGACCCCAAGTCCACTTGTGCTTAGGCCAAAACGAAGTACTGGAGAGAAATTTATAAAATCTTATTACCATAGAATGCTCAGAGGAACTGGCAAATTCTTACTCTCATAGGATGGTTCTTCATATATAACCCATATCCCCATAAGGGCACCTAGGTTTCTCTAGATGTATCTATTTGCTTATTCCACTGGTTTGGTTCAAACACATGGCACTATTTTGGGTCAGTGGTTAACTTCCATTATTTCATAGTATCATCTCCAGCCTTGACTTTAAAGATATACACTTGGCAGTTGTGGAAGATGAAAGAATCTGGTACATTTTTCTTTTACAATTAAGAATTTGGGTTTCTTTTAGAACAGGAGTTCTCAAACATTTTGGTCTAAGGATTCATTTACACTCTTAAAAATTATCAAGGAAAGCAAAGAGCTTTTGTTAATCTGGATATCTATCTAAACTTACAGATTCAGTAATGAAAACTGAGAAATTTAAAACGTATTTATTAATTCACTTGAAAATAATAACACTCTCATTATATGGTACCATAGATAACATATTTTAAGGAAAAATAGCTATATTTTCTAAAACAAAAATTTAGCATTGTTTATCTTTTTGCCAATCTCTTTAATGTCTTGCTTAATAGAAGATAGCTGGATTCATATACTTGTTTCTGCATCAATCTGTTGCAGTGTTATTTTGGTCAAAGAATATCCTTCTTCATGCAGATAAGTAGAAAAGGAAGAAGTATTTTAATAATCTTTTCAGATAATTTTGGGTGTTTTTCTTTAATACTAAACCCGAACTCAGCAAGTCATAGTTTCTTAAAGTTTAGTACAATGTGGAATCTAAAACCCCATCAATGAACTTTCATACTCTGTAACATTAAAATTCATCAGCCTAGGTGTTTTCTAACACCAAAAACCAATTCTCTGATTCTCCAGACACTAACTGCATGTCCTATAATTCAATTTTATTCTGACACTCCCTGGAGTTAGCGTAAAACTCCACAGGATTAAGGGCTCAGTCCCACAAGGATGTTCCCACTTCAGACGCCAGTCACAAATATTGGGTCCCCAAGTTACCCACACTCTCTGACATGGCTACAAATCAGAGGTTCCCACGACACCCTCTCCTCAGTTTTGATTATACTAGAACGGCTCACAAAACACAGGGAAACAGCTTACTTATTATTAGTGATTTATTATAAAGGACACAACTCAGAACAGCCAAATGGAAGAGATTCCTAGGCCAAGTTACGGGGGGCTGTGCGCACAGAGTTTCCATGCCCTTTCTACATGGCCACCCTTCTAGCACCTCAGTGAGCTCACCAATGTGGAAGCTCTCCAAACTGTCATTTAAGTGTTTTTATGGAAGTTTCATCATGTCAGAAGGATGGATTATTAACCATTCTCCAGCCCCTCACCTATTCCCAGAGGTTGGGGGATGTAGGGCTGAAAGTCCTAGGCTTCTAATCAAGGTTTGGTCTTTGCAGTGACCAGTCTCCATCTGAAGCTAGCTAGAGTTGCCTCATTAGAACAAAAGATGCTCCTATCACCCAGGAAATTCCAAAGGTTTTAGGAGCTTTGTGTCAGGAACCAGAAACAAAGGCTACCTATTAGAACAAAAGATGCTCCTTTCACCCCTATCATTCAGGAAATTACCAAGGTTTTAGGAGCTCTGCGTCAGGAACCCGGGAAAAGGCCAAATACATTATATATATATATGTATATATATATATATAAAATATATTTCTTATTGAGCCACAATCTATTAGCATACAATATACCAAGAAAAGAAAAAAAGAATGAAAGAAAAGGTTGTTAGTATCACCACTGATTTCATCAGAAAAATTTTTAAATATTAGGATGCTGTCAAATTCCCAGTGGCAGACACGGGTTTTCCAAAAGCTTGAATTTTCACTTGAAAGCTTGAATTTTATCACTGGCAACAGATACCATCAGTTGTTTTGCTGAAGTGACAGGCTCATTTCATTCATTTTGGAGAAAATGTCTGCCAAATACCCAAGTCTGTGTAACCACAGTTTGTCAGTTCTTCTTTCAAGTAAAAATGGTGTTCCATGAAAAAAAAAGCATCACAAACCATCACCCAAGAGCTTTGCCTCCAGACAATGGCCATACTTTTGGTATACAGCAAGAGGCCTTGTGTGCACTTCCCATCCCATTCCAAACGGTATGACCGCTTAATGGAGGACATTCGTCAGTGGCATTTTTTGTTTGTTTTTACTGCAAGTGTTTGGTGGTGACATATGCGATGCCCACCAATCCCGTTTGATTCCACTGCCTAGATTCTGGCTAAGTGTCATCAATTTTACCCACCATTACTCTTGTGCCATCAGAGCAAATAAAGACAACCAATGTCCTAGCATTACTGGGAAAACAGTCTTGACATTACAGACCTAGGGGTCCAAGGATCCCACTTTGAGAACCACTACATTACAAACTATTCCTCTGTTATAAAGACTAAACATTAATACTTTCCTGAAGTCCATTTATAGAAACAAAAAGAACTAGAATAATTTGGGAAATACCCTAAGAAAAATACTCAGTTAGGGGCGCCTGGGCAGCTCAGTTGGTTAAGCGGCTGCGTTCGGCTCAGGTCATGATCCCAGCGTCCTGGGATCGAGCCCCGCATTGAACTCCTTGCTCAGCAGGGAGCCTGCCTGCTGCTCCCCCTGCTTGTGCTTGCTCTCTCCCTCTCTCTCTCTCTGTGTCAAATAAATAAAATCTTTAAAAAAAAAAAAAGAAAGAAAAATACTCACTTTAGTCACCAATGTGTAAGCCCCTAAAAAGAACTATATTTTTTAATATTTGAACAGCAATTAATTGCATAGGAATGCAATTAATAAATAATAACAATGAAAGGAGTTTATGTTTAATATGTGGTAATATTTACCACTGGGAGAGAACTGTGCTATGCATTTTAAATGCATTATCTCCAATACTCTCTAGTACCGTATCCTCATTTTATAGATGAAGAAAATGGGGCACAGAACAATAAAAGAATTTGACAGGGTCACAAGCTGTATGTGGTGCAGTAAAGATTTGAACCCGCAAGGCCTAATTCCCTTGAACCCTTCAACCCTGCATTATGTTCCATGTCTCATCTGAGCTCCAAATTTACTAATTGTGTTTCTCCCGTGTCTGTGTATACATTCAAATCCTCAAGGACAAAGGAGATGGTCTGTCAACCATAATGCCCAAGGAAAGGGCTTAATAAATATCAGGATGAGTGACCAAAAGACCAAGTAATCCACCTTGCCATCTTGAAGCCACAAGGGTTAGTAATCATGTTAAAAGTGAAATTCTGAAATGGCCAGCCCCATCCATATTATGTTTAACTCCTTAAGAATGGAACCAACAGGGTAGGCAAAAACAAACAAACAAAAAACCCAAAAAACAAAAAACAAAACAAAACAAAAACCGCTGGTTCCTTGAAAGCTTGACAAGTTTTATGTGTGCATACGTATGCATGTGTGTGCACACGTATCTATATTACTTTGTTTGCTAAAGAGATGCAGCTAGGTAGTTAACAAGCATGTAGGTTAGATCAAAACAAAACTAGTTTACCTTTTCCAGGATAATAAACCCCCCAACAGCTTTGGGACTGGCTTCTCTACCAGGCTCTAAAACCCCAAGGTCTTACTCACTTCTGCAGGTTAAGAAGGCACAGCCCTATAGGGCAGTAAACTGTTGTGGCTTCTATCAGTTCTGCATTAATCAGCTACACCTAAGACAACAAAGTTACGTCCCCCAGACTGTCAGCCGAGGGGGTCTGCAAAGAACAGAAAGTCCTGCTTTTACTAGTAAGGGTGATCAGAAAATGCTGGGCGGTACCCCAAACTCAACCGGTTTTGCCTTTTTCAAAGTTTGGATTTTTTTTCTTCATTTTTTCCAAGTTTGGGTTTTTTTTTTTTTTTTTTTCCCTTCTCAAACATCATACCTGTTTTCTGGATGGAGACCTAGCGGGATTTGGTTCGGCCCCACTTCTCTGTAATTTCCTGGGATGCAGTTTCTTTCCGGGGGGTGGGGCGGGGGGAGAGAAGGTAGGCGCAAGGCCTGGGCGCCGGATCAGACCGCGGCGACGCGCCAGGGTAGACCAGGTCCTGGGGCCCC
>NC_058412.1:78939930-78985021 GCF_002201575.2 Neomonachus schauinslandi | reverse complement strand
GGCGGGCTCGCCCCCCGGAGAGGGCCTCGCGCGCCCGGCTTTCTCCTTCTGGCGCACCGCCGCCACATCCCGGGCCGGGCGGGCCGCGGCGCGGAGGCCGCCGGTGGCGGCGCCGAGGCCTCCGGGCGGGGCGGGCCTCCCGCGCTCCCGGGACGCGGGGACCCCGCGCGCTTCGGCCCCAGGCCCGCGAGGCTGAGCTTCGCCGCCAACGGCGCGGAAGGGCCCGAGGACCCCGGCGAGCTCCGGCTCCACAGTGGGTGAGCTCTGGGACCGGCGGGTGTGGGTTTCGTAGACCCCCGGGCCCCGACCCCCACCCCCATCCCGGGTGGATGGGAAGACGGGGCGAACCGGTGTTTCTTTGTGAGCACCATCCCAGTGTGTTTTGGTGACTTGAGGACCTCTCTAGTTGGTGGGATTAATGAGAAGAACCTCCATCACGTTAATTATGCAATAAGGCGGCGTCCTTGCTGCGGGATGGTGTGACCAGTGGAATGATTGATACTTGGTGATCTATAATTTACTTTTTTCATCTTTGGCTGAGAATTGGCATTTGTGATTGGGTGCAAAGAGAAAGAAAATGTTCCAACTTGGGTGCAGGGAACATGCAGAGAGAGAGGGCAGGGAAGAAGGAACATGTGCACCCTTTCCTAAGTGCACAGTTAAGTGTATCTTTGGTGGGTGAGAGGGGAAAGGATGGTTGGAAATGCATGTTTCCTGCCTGATAGGCTGCAGAGTGCGCTCAGCCCTGATATTGACAGTGGAGAGGCCGGTCAGAAGTTGGAGCTTGAAGTATAAATTTCTGCACTTCTTGGCTGGGAAGATGAACCAGGTTTTCCAAAAGCCGTCGTTTTTGTTTTCCAAGTCTCTAAAGGCAGGAAAGGGCCAGTCAGTGAATAGAAAGCAGTGCAGCCGGGTTCTGTCTGGTTAGCTAAGGGGGAGGACTGTCATAAAGGGCTTTTTTGTCTGAAACACCCAGAGTCTGGGCCTTTGGGCCGTAAAGAGTTGGGTATTGGTCAGTTTTAACTGCCAGGGTGAGAAATGTCTCAGACATTCTTAAAATTAGGCAGCTCAGTTTAGGTCCGGCTTGCTGATCTCCAGTACCTATTCACGCTGAAATTTTCAGTGACAGGGTGAAAAAGAAAAGACAGAAAGAGAGAAAATAGTCTTCTCCCTTTTCTACCATTGTAATGATGAGTCCATCTTGGCTCAAAATTGGAATTTCAAGATGGAAAGAAAAATCTTTCCTTTGCTTTTCACCCTGAAGAATAGAATCTCAAAGAAATACCTGAGAGAAAAATTCTTTCCCAAAATGAAAACTGGAGTGTTTGCAAAACTGAACAAAGGAGGCAAAGAATCAGGAAATATCCTAGGCAATTTGCAGGTATATTCAGATCAATGTTCAAATGCTTGAGGTTAGACACTAAAAAGGTGGGAGAGAGCCAGAAATAGAAACGGGAGAGAGGTGAATTCAGGACCTTCAAGATTGCAGAAACGAAGAGTCTGTTTTCTTCTGATACAGGTCTGGAAGAATCTGGATGTGAGTACATAAAGCTTAATCTTTCCATCTGCATAACATCAAATTGCTTTTAGTTTTAACGTCGAGCTCTTCAGAGTAAAAGGAAACACAGCTAGACTGTGCTATATGCATCCCAGGCAGTTTGGGCTATATTATGTGTTAAATGAGTTGTATGTTTATTTTGCCAGCCAACTCTATTAAACTGTAATCTCTCTAATTCCACGAGTTCGGCTTGTTTCCAGTTATTCATTCATGATGTGTCATTTGGCTAGAATTTGCTAGGGTGTTAAAGCCTAAAGAAATGCAAAATCCAGAGAACATCTTGCATTGGAAGATTTCACCATCTCATCATCCTCTGCAGGAATCCTTTACCCAATGTCAAAGATATAAAATAGATATAATAGGATTTGATTCTTTTTGCTACAAAACTTACTTCATTTTTCCTTTGAAGTTACAGGGAAGAGTCTTTTAAACAGCTACCTCTTTTGGCACATTTAGAATATTTATTCATTTGCCAGGAATTCCAAATATACCCACCTCTGTAAGAGACCTGTTGTGCAAAACGTACTTGAATAATCAAAGTGGTTAACTATTTCCCAAGTATAAACCAATTTGTACTAAATAAGTCAATCTTGTCACTTCTAATGGTGCTTATTGTTTTTTAATTATCCTGTACAGTGATAGGAGGAACCAAGAATCTCAGGCAAAGCAAATACTGCTGCAAGCAAATGTGGATCCCAGGCCTCAGAAGGTATGTGAAGGAGAATGAGCTTACTAGTTACTTGAGATTCATGTCATTTACTAATCTCATTGTCTCTTCTCTTGCTTGTATGAAGATTTAATGAAATTTAAAACTCTTGAATAGGAGTGTGTACACTTATACTTAGAAATGTTTTCTTAAATATAATAGTAGAAGAACCCTCCCAGGCTGGGGATTAGGTGAGTTTGGTTTGCTAAGAGCAGTGCCTGACATGTAGATAACCCCAGGCAGGTGTTTGCGGTTCATTATTGTTACTCGTGAGAATCTGTCTTTTTTTTTTTTTTAAGATTTTATTTATTCATTTGAGAGAGAGAGAGAGAGAGAGCAGAAAGAGAGAGAGAACACAAGTCGGGGAGAGGGGCAGAAGGAGAAGGACAAGGAGACGCCCCGCTGAGCAGGGATCCTGATGCAGGGCTCGACCCCACGACCCTGAGATCATGACCTGAGCTGAAGGCAGATGCTCAACCGACTGAGCCACCTAACTGCCCCCATGAGAATCTGTCTTAACCTCAGATACATACTTCAGTTGGACAGAGTAAGGAGTGTGATTTCATGCTGGTAACTAAGGATGATCAGTCATTCTAAGACAGCAAATTGTAATGATTATGACCAAGTAGACAAAGGAAATGTCTGAACTTAGATTGAGAGAAACCCTATGAATTTAAAAATCACCATGACCATCATGGCACTTTATGTATATTATAAATTCGTATGTAATATTTTATTACATTGTAATTTAGTAATTTTATTGATTAGGTAATGATAACATTTTAGTTCAAAATCCAAAGATATGGAAGGTTTGATTGTAGAATGTTTCTGGTTGCTCCAGCCCTTAGCTACTGAGTTTCACTTCTTCCACTTAATCCCCCCCAGGGCTACCAGCTCCTTGTGCATTACCAGGTTTTTTTTTGTGAAGTTTCCTTTAGTGTCTGGCTGTGTTTTGAATGAATGTTAAAAACTGAACACTGGACACGTGGTCCTTTCCCTGGGGTATGTATGTGATGGGGGCGGGGGATCCAGGAGTTTCCAGCTCAGTAAAGGACCCTTGACAGGATTCTTTATCTGGGCCACTTCCTAGACCTCTAGCTCACTCGGCATGAGGGACACTGGGACACCGACCAAGCTGTTGGCT
Source organism: Neomonachus schauinslandi (assembly GCF_002201575.2). NCBI lineage: Eukaryota > Metazoa > Chordata > Mammalia > Carnivora > Phocidae > Neomonachus > Neomonachus schauinslandi. The sequence continues at coordinate 78,981,613 of NC_058412.1, read as the reverse complement.
CAGGTGCTGCATGATTTCCCTCACTATGTTCCGTTTCTTCTCAAGATTCCCCTTACCCTTCTTTGTTATTAACCGTGGCCCTTCACACTTGGTGTGATCATATATATTAATAGCTCTATTTGTTTATCGCCCTGTCCGCCTCTATAGAAGCACCATGAGAGCAGGGAGTGTATGTTGCCATATCCCCAGGGCCTAGAACAACTCCGGGCTCAAAGTGGGCACTTGGTCAGTATTGCTGAATGAGTGAAAGACATTTGGAAAAAAGCTATTTAAACAGAGTTAAAGGGGCTTATTTACCACAGGACTTTTCAGAACCTTTAATAAGTGAGTATGCATAGCAAAAATAGAACAAGGCAGGTGGAAGTCAAGCTCTTCCACACAAATCCAGAAAGGTTTTGTGCTTTTGGAGGATAGCTCAAACACAGGGAAAAGCCACTGGCAGGAATATTGGCAGCTGACCAAAATGGATTTACAAGCATCTTCTGAAAACGCAGGGGAGAGAGAATTTGTACCAGAAGATGGTAATAATACCAAACCCATTGTTAGTCTTTACAAACATGTAAAATGTGTGCTGTCTTTCTTTTAGTTTAGAGGAAAAAAATAAATAAAAAAGGCTGAGATTTCTGGTAAGTTCAGCTGTGTTCTTGCTTTCCTAACTCTGCTTTCCCCATAAGAAGGGAAGTCACCTTAACCACCAGTTATGACTTGTGGGTTTTCTAAGAGTCCAGCCCTCTGGCTTGGTTTCAGAACCTGACATCTGCCGGTGAAAATCTCCTTCAATGACTGGAAATAGGAAAGCTCTGAAGATGGGTATGCTGACTTCTGGGGGCCCAGGGGCTCAGTTCAGGGCAGCACACTGTGACCACCGGGGCCTGGGGCACACTCAGATTTGCCACCATTAGCTGCAAGAGGCAACTTGGGAGTTGTCTTGGCTCCTTGAACAAAGGAGAGTTAATTACAGAAAATGTCAGGCTTTTTAAAGGCCATTTGTCACCAGGCTACAGGGAGATCAGTAACCCTTGGCAGAGCCATGGGGGAAGGACTGTTGATTTCAGGCCCCAGTCTCTCTGCACACAGAAGTCGTGAGCCTTGAGGGTGTCATCCTTGTACAGGAGGCAAACCCCATGGAGAACTGGTGTACTCAGGGAAACAATGCAGATAGTGGGGTGGGCTTAGAGGACCTGGGCCTAAGGGAATTTGGAATGCCTTTCATTTTGTTTAAACAAAAAGGGCAAATTATTGTAATTTTTCCAAGGTCAGGCCAAATCCTAATTCTACAGAGTCTAATTACCTATAGGTAGGAAGGCTGGAAAGAAGAGTAAGTGGGAACAATGCTGGAGGTCTTTGATTCTAATTAAACCTCTTTAAGCTGTTTTTTCAAAGCATCAATGGATGCTAATTGACAGATAGTCTTTTGCTGCTAGTTTTCATTCTTATAATGAAAGGAGGTGGTAGGAGAATGGCTACTATGTCAGCATGCCTAGAATCTGCATTTTAAAGGGCTGGGGGCTTGGACTAACAGTTCTCAGCCCTGGCTGCTCATTAGAATCCTGTGCAGAGCTTTTAAAACAAGCCCTGGATCCATCTCCAGCGATATGTGTTGTCTTGGGTTCCGTGTTCTTGGGGCCCAGGGCATTGCTGTATTTTTTTAAAGCGCCCCAGGTGATTCTAATGTACACCCAGGGGTGGAAGCACTGCCCTAAACATAAAGTCAGCCATTGTTAGGTGCATACCTAGATTCAGAGTGCATGAACTTCCAAAGCAGAAGCATGCTATGCTGTGGCTAACTGGAACCCCTAGTCTTCAGGATTCGTGAAAACCCAACCTGTCAGATATTGTGGATCGTACGCGTTAATGTGCTGGTTTTTAGAGACCTTGACGGAGATGATGATGATGTGATGGTGATGATGATGATTATGGTGGTGGTGGTGGTCGTCATCATCTAGGAGAGTAGGTCTAGGTGGTGATGCAGAACACTTAGCTGTGTTAGAACATGCCTGCTGCACTTGTGGAAATGATGTTGAGGCTGGGGAATGACCAAGTGGATAGTGCTTTACATTTTTGACTGTGCTGTCGGAAGAATAGCTTCAAAATTTAAATCAAATCATGACACTGCTACCCCCTTCTCATGGAAAACTCTCTTCAGTGACTTTCCATTGCTGACAAGGTGAAGCTAAATTCCATAAATGCTCTATAAGATGCAGTGTTCTCTGACCATAGCTGCTTTTGCTCATCTCTAACGTTGATCCAGCCACTGGGGCTTCCTTTAGTTACTCAAGGGCCCCTGGCTTCTCCTGCCTAACCCCCAGGGCCTCCATTCCCTGCTGGTCCCCTGGCCCCGGGGACCTCCTTACATAACTGCTGACCTCTCCACCCAGGTTCTGTCCTTTTGTATTTTCCTCTCATAGAGCCATGTCTCCACCTCACACCACTTCTGGGATAGACTCTTTGATGCATGTGGGTTAGATGGCAGGCTCTATGAGGAAATAAACTGTGCATATGTATTTGGTTTGGGACTCAGGGTCGTATCCCTGGCACCTATTTTGTTGGATAGATGAATATACCTTTTCGTGATGAAGTTGGCAAATAATTATTTTTAGGTTATCGTGTCCTTAAAAGTATATGCAGATACACATCTACTTGTGTTTGTGTGTCGTATGTTATGAACTGTAGAGGGGAGGGGTACTTGAGAGGGACCAAGCTTTAGTCTTACTGGTTCTGGTTGGCGCACATAGCACATGACTCAGAGAACAAGTCCTGGTTTATCTAAATTTTCTCCTCAACAGTTTTTTTCTCTTAAGTCTGTGTGTAATTTATGAATTTCTTCACTACGACCACGAGGAAGAAAAGGTAGGCGCTTAAAAATAGTGCATCTCTCCACCCCAGGCTTTCCCCGCCCAGCAGGGGCCTCCCTAGAAAGCACCCATATGTAATGCACTGTTTCCTTTCAGGCCCTGGGTGAACACGCTTTCCCACCTTCTTCTGCAGCCGGCCCCGCCTTCCTGTGCAGGGAAGAAGACCACCTTCCAAACCCCTGCGGCTGCTTCTGTCAGAGGCCTCCTCCCTGATGGAGGAGTAAGTCTGGGGTGCAGGGCCAAGAGCCAGGTGGGGGCAGAGAGGGGCCCCAGCCTTATTTTTCTAACACTTCCTTTCCTTTAAGAACACTCAAGTAAGTACAGCAAAACTATTAGAGCCAAGAATCTGTTTTTCTTATATTAGTCTCTGCACTTTATGTTTTAAATATTAAATCATTTTTAAAAGCTAAATAAAAACTAATGAAGACAGGGGCTCCTGGGTGGCGCAATCGGTTAAGCATCTGCCTTCAGCTCAGGTCATGATCCCGGGGATCAAGCCCCACGTCGGGTTTCCTGCTCGGCAGGGAGTCTGCTTCTCCCTCTGCCCCTCACCCCACACGTGCTCTCCCTCTCTCTCTCTCTCTCTCAAATAAATAAAATTAAAAAAAAAAAAAACTAATGAAGACAGAGGTGTATTTATTAAATATTCAGATACATGTTGATTTTGTCACTTAACCATTTTCTCCCGGCTAGAAAAGTTTTTACCATCCTTTCCCACACTTTACCAAGTGGTAAGGAAACTGCAGTCAGTAGTGGTCAGGTAGAAAAAATAAACAAATAGAAACACCAGGGGACATGTATGTAAGTGGCATCTTTTATATTTTATTAGTTTTTACTATAAAATGGAAACATGTTTGTTGCAAAAGTTTTTTTTAATATTTAAGTGTACAAAGCAAAAAATAACTGCTTTCGTCATCTCAAGATTTTAGTCTGTGCATTACATGCATGTATGTGTTTGGATATGTGTATAATCATGTACATTCACATATATAACTTTTTTACAGAGAGGATCATACATTCAATTTTGCAACTTGCCCTTTTTGTTTACGGATATAAATTGACATTTTGGATCTCTGTAATTGGCTTGCCCTTCAGCACAGAGTTTTATTTAAAATTTAAAAAAAATTTTTGGACTCCAATGAGATTTCTTAACCACCCCCCCGAGTCAGTATATTTAAGTTGTATATCTGTTCAAATGGATGTTAAGTGCTGTAATTTATAAAATATCATTTTATTTTCAAGTAATACTGAAGTCCTAGTAGCTTTTAATTGTTTTCTAGTCTCAGGTAATAGGTATCAAATACATAACTACTCTTATGTGGTTACTGGAGAAATATTTTGAGGTTGTTGAAATTGGGGGCCTCATCCTTTAAAGAGTTTGGGAAGTCTCGGGTAGAAGGTTGGGAAAGGTGCCTTCAGAAATACCTTTCATCTCTCCTGAGTTTTCCTAATAAGTTTCTAGGTGGATGTAGGCATTCAGCAAATAATGGTTGTTGTCTTACTGAATGCCGGGCACTATTCTAGTCCTTGGTGTACTCAGGGGCACTTACATTCTACTGGGGGGGGCAGATGGTGAACGAGTGAAAACAGGCTGTAGTAGGTGCAGTGCAGGATGTGAAACTAGGTGGGGTGATGGAGAGAGGCTTTAGGAGGTTCCAACAGAGTGGGCGTCAGGGAGAGCTGACTCTTCCTCTGCTGTGCATGGGAGGGGAGCCAGCCCTGCTTACCTCCCATTTACAGAAGCCCGCTGGCTGGCAGAGAGCGCTCCCTCCCGAGCTTCCTTTCACAGTGACCTCTCTTAGCCTCTGTGGCCTGCAAAGGGACCTGCAGCAGGGCACAGAGTCATTGTCAGACCTCAGTCTAGTCTGGGCGGCTCTACCCAAGACACTGGTGAGGGCCTGTGACTTTATACTCCTCTTCTCAAGAGAACATTTTTTAGCAGGGCCTAGGGCTTATGCACATGAACCTTTCCACATCTGCAGCCCTCATCAGGGTCCCCAGGTGTCTTGGGCTGTCCCTGCCCAGTCCAGGTGGGCTGTGACGGGGATGAGAGGGAGGTGGGGGCCTTGCAGACCTCCCTTCTCCCAACTCAGTGCGGCAGCCAGGCTCAGAGCAGGAAGGGGCACTCTAGATGTCCTAGTTCAATAGGGGTTTAATTGAAGTCACTTTCAAAGTTGAACGTGTTTGAAATAAAATTCCCCATCAGAAAGAAGACATTGGCTGGTGGATTGTAAGTTGTAGAGGAGGTACTTTGGCAGGCTCTGTCTCAGGGGGACCTCACAACACACTGGTAGGTATGCAGTGGTGGTTTTATCCTTACAGATGTGAAAATTGGGAAAATTTTCTGGGAGAAGAGAATTAGACCGACCCCCACCCCCTGACCCCAGGCCTGGGTGAAAAAGTAAAGCATTCCTGGCTTGAAATTAAAATCCAAGCCTTAGGAAGGCAGGCATGGCCTCAGGATAATGCAGCTCTCACGTCTCAACGAGCCCAGATGCAGAAATCCTATCCCTGAGCCACTTGGCTTCCCGAAGAGCAGATGATACGACCCTTCATTTTCATGTAAGGCTGTTTATTCATCATCTCCCTACTTTTATGTAGAGGTGAGCTCAGTGGGCACACTCAAATTAGATCCCTTCAGAAGACTAGTTCCCACTGGAAAGATTAGATTCTTAAGCCATAAAACCTTCCCAAGTGCCGCCTTGATGCCCAGGAGGGTGCTCAGGGGCCGGAAGCCTAGGTCTGAGCAGAGCAGGGCGCCATGAGCGAGCAGCGCCGAGAGGTTCTCTTGCTCTGCAGAGTAAGCCTGTGTGAGGGAGGCAGCCCCAGGTGGCTCCCCTCCTCCGTATTCGCTTGTCCACAGCACTTCTCTTAGCAAAGCATGGGTTGCAAGCCCCAGGCCACTCAGCACCTAGAGTGTTCCTCAGCCTCTGAGGCTTCCTGAAAACTGGTCCAAAGGAACAAATACCCCTCTGTTCTGGCTGCATACCTCCTCCTGGTACTTGTCTCCTTTCTCTTTACTCCCTCCCCTGTCCACACTGGTCCCTCTGCCCCTCTGCCCTTCTGCTAGAAAAGGCCTGCAGTTGGAGTTTCTCAGTGGAGTGCTCTCACTGTGACTGACCCATGGGGACGGCCCCCCTCTGGGAGTATCACTGTCCCTCAGTATCCCTATGCTGCCGGGCACAGTGTGTGCCTCACTTGTCTCTGGAAGAGAAGAATTAGGAACTTGAGCCCCCTGGGATGAGTCTGCCTTTCTTTTCCCCTCTTCTTGGGGCAGACCATGCTATCGCATTCATTTCTGGCCACTAGACTTAGAAGGCTGTTTGCAGATCAAATTGGAAAGTCAGAGAGGGTTGGTTTATGTTAATAGGGGCACAGCTACAGGCCCTTTAATCCTCGCAACCACCCTGGAAGGAGGAGGGCCTTGTCTCAGTGTTGGGAAATCAAGGTTTAGGAAGGTTAAGTGACTTGCTGAGTCACAGAGCTGGTGAGTGGTGGGGCCATCTAGGCGCTCTTCTTTGTGCCGTGCTGCCTCAGATGAGCAGGACTGAGGGAGAAAGGAAGACTCAACTCAGGCCAGCTTCAGGCAGCTCGAGAGGGGTGGGTATGCCCCGTGTTGGGCAATGTGGCTGGATAGAATACAGGACTCCCAGTGAAATTTGAAACTCAGACAACAAATCACTCTTTAAAGTGTAAGTATGTCCCATATAATATTTGGGACATACTTCTACTAAGACATTCACAATAGTCCCCCCTTATCTGCGATTTCACTCTCCATAGTTTCAGTTACCCACAGTCAGCCGCGGTCCGGAAGCAGATGATCCTCCTTCTGACGAATGGTCAGAAGGTCAGTAGTAGCCTAATGCTATGCCCCCGTGCCCACGTCATTGCCCTCCCTGCAGCTCATCTCATAAGCAGTTTCCCATCTCACATCATCACAGGAAGGGTAAGTACAGCACAATAAGAGAGAGACAGTCCACATTCACATAACTTTTGTTATGGTATGTTGTTATAATGGTTCTATTTTATTATTATCATTGTTAATCTCTTACTGTGCCTAATTTATAAATTAAACTTTCCCATAGTATGTATAGGAAAAAGCACAATCTACAGGGTTCGGTACTATCCGTGATTTCAGGCATCTACTGGAGGTCTTGGAAAGGATCCAAGTGGATAAGGGAGACTACTGTATTGTTTATCTAAAATTCAAATATAACTGGGTGTCCTACATTTTTATTTAGTTAATCTGGCAACCCTGTTTGAAGACCTCAGGAAACACACTGGGTCTAATGTGTGAGCACGTGAGGTGACAGAGGGTGGCTCCCAAACCACCCAGTAAATGTACAGGCTGCATCTCCCCATTACAGGATAGATTCACGTATAGGCTGGATAACCACTTGGTGGAGGGAATTCAGGTTTCAGATGCCTGGTTCCAGTGAGATTCTAGGAGGTAATTGTTGTTGAGACAAGGAGGAAAGTTGATTACCTGGGTCCCCGCAGAGCTCTGTCCCATCCAGCATTCAGAAGCTGTCTGAAATCATATGTCATCAGCACCTTGTTGAGGGGACCAGTTCTCCCTGCTGCCCAGGAGTGATGGATGGCCTCAGTCAGCTAATGGAAACCACCCCAACCCAGCATGGTCTCTTTAAGTGGTTTGGTTTGGCTTGAAGAAGCACTATGTTAAAGGTGAAATGAAACACACTCTTTTTTTGTCTCTCTTGCCAAGAATTGACTGTGACTTCCCCGCTTTTTATGTGTCCCCTGCAGCATGACCTGCTGAGGACTGACATGCCCTGCATCACTCCCGGGCAGTGACAGCATGAAAAACACCCACCCCCAAGGTTCTGCGCAGACTCTTGCAGGCAAGTGAATGGAGACAGAGAAGCCCCGGTGTTCATTTGCACTGTTTTAGAGATTCTGTAGGTGTGGCTACATCTATCTTGTCAGCATGTCAGGATTTTACACAAGGCCTGCTTGTAATTGCCTCAGTATGGCTTCTGCCCTCCACAAATTACCACAGCCAAGGTCTGACCCTTGGAGGACTCTTTCTGCCCTCCTGCTTCCGGGCGCTGGCTATTGCTGGGTACCAGGAGTATGTTTTGACGTTCGCTTGGGCCAGAAAGGAGTTACGAGGCAAATCTACAAAAGCAAAATCTTATCATGTATTCCAAAAACAAACAGAAATGGCTCCTCTCCATTAGAGTGTTTTAAATCTGTTTGAATTACCAGATCGACAACTTCATATTATTAATTAAGAATAAAATTTAAGTACTAAGTCAACATACCCTGTATCAATAGAAAATTTTTTTCAAATATTCATATTGATGCTGTTAACTAAAACCACCTGTTCTTTTTATTACTTTATGTTTAATTGATTTATTTATAAGCACCAGGGGCATCTCACTTTTGTTTTCCAGGAAGAATTACTGAATGGCTGACATTTGACAACATGCACCACCAGTGGCTTCTGTTGGCCGCATGCTTTTGGGTGATTTTCATGTTCATGGTGGCTAGCAAATTTATCACGTTGACCTTTAAAGACCCCGATGGTAGGTATGCTTCCTTGTGGAATGGATTTCAGCTAATCCAGACAATGCTGTGGTATTGTTTCTGGGTATATGCACGGATGACCTTTGTCACACGATCGAAGGAACATTAACCTCGAAGGTCATGGCATCCAATTCGTTCATGTTACAGAGGTGCAGAAGAGGAGGTGGAAAAGGACAAAAGTGTCTTCCCTGCATCTCCCTTGGGGGCGGGTGGAGCATGCTTTCTCTGTGGGCTTCTTTGGTGGCCTCTTCCCAGCAATACCATTTGCTAGGTCATCTCCTGGGCCCCAGGCTTGGGATTTCGCCCTGCTTGGTGTCATCATGAGACGCTGCCGTGATTGACCAGCATCCCTGTGTTCTAGTTGGTGCTGCATGCTGGTAGCCGTGCGTTTGAAAGTCACCTTCGATTCACTGGGAGGAAGGTGATTTAAATATTGTGTCTGGTAGTCTTTGAGGTAACTCCCCTTGACTTGATGATGTAGGTGTTCAGATGAAGATGTACAAAGAGCACCAAACCCAAATTCAGAAGAACTTACTGTAGTTTATGCCCTTGACTTTTGCTTACCTAGGCGTTAGTGGTTTTTTTCCTACAAAAGGGACATGCTCTGACAGCTCCAAGATTGACCTGAGTACAGTGAGGCTCTCTGATCTGTGAGGTTGCTGGGTGTACGTAAGGAGGTGCACCTGGAATCCTGAGGCGACTCCTTCCATGGCAAAGTGAGGCAAGACAAACGGGAGATGTTGAAAAGGCTCATGAGCAGCTTCAGGTTGGCCTGACGATGTTTGCCTAATAGGGAGGATGCTTGCGAATGTGGGTGTGCACAGCATCTTCACTCTGTACAACCTTTCACACATTCTCCTGCAGGCGGCAGCCCTTAGGAAGGGGGGACCAGGAGAGTGTCCATCCATTCCAGCAGTTTTCCCCACTTTGTCCCAGCAGCTGCACGAACGGTGCCCTCTGAGTGGCCAGCAGGCTCCAGGCTCCACTGCAGCCCAGAGAGCTCCCTGCTGTGCCGAGGGCTGCGCAGCGCCCTACCCTGGGGGCCGAATGCTCCCGTTCATTCTCTCTCCCTCTCCCATGCTGTCTGTAGAGGAACAACAAGGCTGGAAGGCAGATGTGCAGGCCAAAGAGGGAGGCCCTGAAATGAGCCCCAAGAGCTGGTTCTCAGATCCAGGGTTTCCACTCAGTAACTCAGCTCCTCTGTGCCCAAGCCCGACAGGCCATCATTACAGGTACCACCCCCACCTTCCAGGAGCTCTTGTGAGGACCTGAGAGGTTCTTACAGCCTTGGGACAGCAGCATTAACTGCAGGAGCATCACAGAGCACTGTGGGTAATCACAGACAATCATGGCTCCCACCTGGCTCCCACCAGGCACCGGGGCCTCTGTCAGGACAGCAGGCACCGAATCTAGGGGGTCGTTGGAGTCTGAGACTGTGATCTCCGCTTGACCATTTAGCTGTTTCTCCAGCTGCTCCAGTCCAGTTCCACTTACCTCTGACGGAGGTCCCTCCTCAAGAGTAAGAGCAGTGGTTCTCACCCCGTGGCACTCTAGAACTGTCTGCGGGACTTTGTAAACTTTTCTCTGCTGGCTCGACCAGAGACCAAGTGAGTTAGAATCTCTAGGAGCGCACCTCTAGAGAACTGCAAACGTAGAAAGAGCTGCAGCTGCTAAGAATATGAATCTGTTGTTACAACAAGTCCACACGTTTTACTTCTGCTTCGCTTAAATGTCACCTCCTGGTAAGGAAGGCACTTCAAAGGCAAGTCATGAGGTTAAATGGTTAATGGTTTACTTTGTTTCAAAAACTATGAGTATAGCTAATGTATTTTATGAGACTTCCACCAAAAATAATTGAGATGTGTGCCCTTTGAATTGTAATGTCCTCTGGCAGAGTAGCCTCTGAAGAGCATGGCATTCCTCAGTGGTATCTGATAAGCGACGTGTCATTCTGCTAGGATGTGGCAAGTTTTAAGCTGAACACTTTCAGGAAAGTGTAGAAGCTCTAGAGGGTTTTGTGAAGTGTGGAGGAAACAGTTAAGAGGGATAGAAGGTGAAACCTACTGGGAAAGATGAAAAGCTTTAGGATTTTAAACCTGGAGGAAAGATCTGTGGTCATCTTGGGTGCTGCTCAGCAAATAGCTCTTACACCCTTGGATGTTCGGTGTGGTTGCTGTGGTTAGTGAATGGGAGCACAGTGGTGCGGACAACTTCTGGTGTGAACCTCAGAGTATGCTTGGCCCCACTGCCCCTCTCCTACCTCCAGGAAGTGAGGACAGTGTCAGTCCCACACTGTGCAGGAAACTTAGAGTGAGAACCCTTTGTTGTCAGGCTCAAATTGTAACCCAGTCTTTCTTGAGCGCACAGAAACTATCTAATTGTCCCTACGTTCCTGGTTGGGATCACGAAGATGGATGTTCACCGACTGAGTTCTGAATGAAGGAAACGAGCTCACAGGCAGTGTCTTACCAATCCGGGTGACGGAGTAGGGATGGAGGTGCTCCCCTGAGAAGTTAAACACACGGCCTCTGAGGACGCCGTCCGGGAGGGCATCGCCTGCCCGTCTAGGGCTGTGGTTTGATGGCTACAGTCACTTAGCCTTAGGGGGCCCCTTTGTCTAGGAAGGCATTTAAACCCCCCTGGTGGATCTTGGAGCTGTACAGGAAACTGAAAGAGGTTTGTAAACGTGTGGCTGGAAGAGATTTTTCTCAGGTGCTGGGATTTATTTCACTCGTGTTCACAGTGTTTTGGTTTTTGAACCAAAAGCCCAGTATGAAGTGTCATCACAGAGAAGTAACTGATAACACAGCGGTGTCCTAAAGATGAAGTTCCATTTCCTGTAAAGCAGATGGCAGATCGTTGGTCTCAGTGTTCAGGGAGCCGACTGTAACTCAGGTGTCTGTGGGGCTGCTCCTTCCGGCTCTGACCTCTGGGAAGCAGGGCTCTGTTCCAGTCTGTTGCTCGGCGTGTGTGTTTTCTTCTCACCCACCTGTTCCTAATGATTTCCCTGCCACTTACACTGATAGGAAGAGATTTGTCTTGAAATGCTGTTTGAAACCTCACTTACCTTTTTTTTTTTTTAAGTAGTGTTCAGCTCAGCAATGAAGCCATAGAGATATTTGTAGCAATGACTCATCCTTGGTTAACAAACCTCAGTGTCATGTGGAACCAGGTTCAGGTGTTATAACTAGACTGTATCACAGGGAAATAAAGCCCATTGAGTGATGGGAATTTGATGGCATATGGTATGGTGAGACTAGAAATGAAAAACGACATCCTTGTGAATCCGGTGTATATGTGTAGACACGGATTTTTCTTCTCAGCTTAGTTCGGCTTCCTCTTCCAAACTTTTGCCTCCACTCAGCCCCTCACCTTGGCTGTAAGCTACTTGAGGGCAGAGCCCATGCCTTGAATGTCTTTGCCTGCCTTCTGCGTAGCGTGTGATGGGGAGGTGACTGGCATTGGGGACTGATGCACAGTGTGGTCAGGGAGGTTCGCGGATGTGTTCACTTCTAGAAGAACAAGGTGGTACATCACTTGGCAAATGTAAAGACATTTTATAAAGCACTCTAAATATAGCAGTGCCTGTAACAAAAGTGATCTGATACCTATAGGCTCAGAATCCTTGATCCTGGAGCTGGAGGCTTGCTCCTAAGGGTCAGGGTGGGGAAAGAGACTGTGCTTTGATCATAGTGGGGGTAATAGCATCTGCTGAAAATAAATGGTTGTCAGCAGAGCAACAGAAAAAAAACAAAACCAAATGTAAACTGTGTTACCAGTTTTTCTTGAAGCTATTTGAATTAGGGCCCAGGGGAGGGGGGGGGAAGCAAATACCAAGAAGTTTAAAATCATAAAAATGATAAAAATTGGTGGATGACTGTCTGATGTGTGTCGTGTTGGAAGATGAGATGTTTCATGGCTGCCAAAGCCTGTTCTCTGTGCTTCTGAGTATAGGAAATGGGTTGCTTCAGAAATTCATTGATAAGTCAGCTGTTTAGAATTCAGGATACACTGTCCCATCTAAAATGTTATTAAGGAAGTTTAGGATCCTGCAAAACCCATTCAGCCTGGGGCAGAGCTAAGCATTGCAGTGCTCATCTTAGAAGACACCGTCAGAACACGAAGTGATCAGACAAGCATAGACTGCATTTTCTTGTTAGCATGTGAGTGCTCAAAGATGACAGAGTTGCAGAGGAGGAGGATGGGTAGAGCGTGGTCTCTTGGAGTCCTCAGAGTGTATTCAAGAGCTCTGGGGCCTAGGGCACTGATGCTTTGTCTGTTTCATACTATAGATAGGGCTCCCTGACCTTGTTGCAGAACAGCTCCTGCGCACAGCTTTGGTTAGGATGGCGTTTTAAATCACACATAGTCCAGACAAAAGATTTCAGTGGCATTTCTAAAGGTGTGTGGCAAAGAGGTTTATATTGGAGTCCAGTTACTCAAAAGTGTGTATCAGATGGGGAGATGGGATTATTAGTGTTGTCTGTACTTGGAGGACACGAGGCCATGGTGCACACTAACAGCATGCTGGCTGGGCCCTGGGTGTGGGGGGGGTGTAGCAAACCCATGTAGGTGGAAGGTCCAGTGTGTGCTGTTGCTATTCTTGATCCAAGAGGAGGAGGTTTTGATGGTTTTTTAAATGAAATAAATGTGCCTTTGTTTATGCTTCATTATGCCGATTTTTATGCTTTTTTTGCTATCTACTTTTTCTAATTATGTTTTTAGAATTCGCAGAATTTTGAAAGTAAATGTTTCTTTGATTGTAGAGATCTGAAAATTATCTTCAAATTCTACCCAAGGGTTTTTCCCAAAGCAGTTTTTTGTAAATTATTACTCTGGACTAGCATTTTGTAAGATTGGTCTCGTCTTATCTCACTTCCCATGAATTTTTAAACTAATGTGTAAATACCAACTTGACTGCTAACTTGGGTTTGTTGTTGTTGTTGTTTTAGATTTTATTTATTTGAGAGAGAGAGGGAGGGAGGAGTGGGGAAGGGGCAGAGGAAGAGAATCTCAAGCAGGCTCTGTGCTGAGCGCATCTCACAACTCTGAGATCATGACCTGAGCCGAAACCAAGAGTCAGACACTTAACTGACTGAACCACCCAGGCGCCCCTAACTTGGTTTTTTAAAATCACACCTTTAATTTTGAGATCACTGTAGAATCATATGCAGTTGTGAGAATGCAGATTTCTATGTACCCTTTACTCAGTTTACCCCAATAGTAACATGTTCCAGAATTATAATGCAGAGTTGGAATCACAATATTGACATTGATAAAGTTAAGATGCAGAATATCTCCATCACCACAAGGAGCCCTGGGTTGCCTTTTTATTTTTATTTTTTAAGATTTATTTATTTGAGAGAGAGCATGAGAGGGGAGGCAGAGGGAGAGGCAGGAGCAGAGTCCCGCTGAGCAGGGAGCCAATGCAGGGCCTGATCCCAGGACTCTGGGACCATGACCCAAGCCGAAGGCAGACACCCAACCGACTAAGCCACCCAGGTGCCCCATAGCCACACCTACCTCCCCTCCCTGTCTCCCTTCCCTGGCCCCTACCCCCCTTGGAAACCACTAACCTGTTCTCTCCATATTTTTTTTTTAAGAATATTATATACAGCGTATGACCTTTTGGCCTTGGCTTTGTCTATTCAACATAATTTCCTCGAGATTCATCTAGCTATTACTGTGTGTATCAATACTTTGTTCCTTTTTATTGCTGAGTAGTATTCCATCGTATGGATGTCCCACTGTTGTTTATCCATTCACCTGTTGAAGGACATCTGGGTTTTTTTTTTCCAGTTTGGGGCTATTACAAATGAAGTTGCTATAAACATTTGTGTATAGGTTTTTGTGTGGATATAAATTTTCATTTTCCTCGGGTAAATGCCTAGGAATGCAATTACTAGGTCATATGGTAGTTGAATGCTTAGTTTTTAAAGAAACTACCAAACCATTTTCTAGAGTGGCTATTCTGTTTTGCATTCCCACCAGCTGTGTAAGTTCTTCAGTTTCTCTGCATCCTCATTAGCATTTGGAGTTTTCACTATATTTTATTTTAGCTATTTTGTGTGTAGTGGTATCTCGTTGTGGTTTTCATTTGTATTTGCCTGATGACTAATGACATTGAATATCTTTTCATGTGTTTATTTGCCATCTGTAGATCCTCTTTGGTGAAATGTAAGTTCATGTCTTACCCATTTTCTAATTGGATTGGTTTTTTTTTTCTTTTTACTGTAAAGTTTTGAGAATTCTTTACATATTCTAGGTACTAGTCCTTTGTCAGATATTTAATTTGCAAATATTTTCCCCCAGCATGTAGCTTGTCTTTCCATCCTCTTCATAGGGTCTTTTGCAGAGTAAAAAGTTTTAAATTTTGATTAGAGTCAGGAAAACAAGGAAATATTTTCCAAAGATTTTCTCCTATGTTTTTTAAAGTTTTATTACTTTGAAGTGCTAATCCATTTTGAATTTGTTCTTGAATAAAGTGTGAGGTCAGGTAAAGGTTCCCTTTTTCTTTTTCTCTATAGATGTCTAGTAGTTGGATCACCATTTGTTGAAAGGACTCTCCTCCACTGAACTGATTTGGGACCTTTGTCAAATGTCTGTCCGGCATATTTGTGTGGGCTTATTTTTGGGGCCTCTCTTCTGTCCCGCTGATCTGTGTGTCTGTTCCTCCATGAGAAGACGCTTTACCCTCTCTGTCTCCTAGCATACAGCGCCAAACAGGAGTTCCTGTTCCTGACAGCCGTGCCGGATGCGGGGAAGTTGCCCGGAGAGAAGCACTTTTCTGAGGAACTGAAGGTGGGCCCGGCAAGGCAGAGGGCACTGTCCCCTGTGACTCGGTCAGTTGGGGGGAGGGGGGCAGAGCTGCTGCTTCCCGACTGAGCTGTGGCAGCCCCTCCCCACCCCCTCTGACCCCAGTGGGTACCCCCATCCCGTGGAACTAGCCTGCCCTCTGTGCTCCCATCAGCTGGTGTCCTCTGACCATCCCATTCTGCTGCTGTGGAGTTGTGGCTTGTGTTACTTCGGCACATTTCCGCTCATCTTTTTAGCTTCTCTTTGGAGGTGACATGGTCACATCGATTTTTATGTTCCTCACAGTGCTTTGTACATCATGGATCCTCTGTAAATGTTGATTATGTTGAGTTCCTGGCCCGTGGAGAAGGAGCCTTGCCAGGGGAGTGAAGGATGCTGGGCTAGGTCAGGAGAAAACCAAGGGGGTGGGGAAAGGTCTGTGACCCAGAATCATGGACTTTTAAAGTTAGAAGGGTTCTTGGACAGAAGAGCAGCTAATCTCACCTCTGGATGGCATGGATGAGAGAACAGAGTTTAGGGAAAAGGCTAATCATCCCAAATCGTGTGGGAGTTAGTGGCAGGGCCCAAAGCTGCCTACTTTTACCTGGCGCTCACCTTCCTTGATATTCTGACTTTTTCTCCTCAGGCTCCTTTTACACAAAAATTCCTAATCGCTCCCCAGCCGTGATGGGGGGCACACTCTTGAGATTCCCCCTCTCACTTGCTAACCCCCATTCTGGGTCTGGAAAGTTTGGGTTGCAGGTATGCCTACAGGAATGAAATGGGTAGACCAAGCTTTAAGACATTGATCAGCCCAGCATTAAGCCATGGAGAAAGAGACAGTTCCTGTCCTTGATTTGCAGGGTAAGGACAACAGATTAGAACCCAGCAAATTCTAGAAAGTGTGCATCTGGTCAGAGTGAAGTGCTCTTGGAGTTTACGGGTTGCAAGGCACTGATTGATGGGTCAAGTCTGCAGAACTCCCTGAAGCAGGCCTGGAATGTTGCTTTTAGGTTGAGGCTTTCCGGGGCAAGGAAAGAGAGTGGATGGACCCCAGAGACAGGAAACCAGAAAAACCTGTAGGAAGTAGGAGGGTGGCCTTAATAGAAGGAGGTAAGGAAATAAATGTTTAGTTACTGGGATCAGGAATACCACGGAGGTGGGGCGAGAGTTTTGTAAGAGGAATGCAGTGCTCTGAGACCAGGGTGCTGCTAGGATGCCAAGGCTCGTGAAGAATAAAAGTGACCATCCCAGGGGGCACTCTTGAGGGACGGAGGAGCACTCTTCCTGCCAAGACCTTGGGCCTGCGGCAGTAATCATGGTTGGAAATACTGCACCAGAACATGCCTTGCGGTCTACAGAAGACTTTGCTGGGTTTTAATCTTACTGGTCCTCAAAAACAGCCCTCTGAGCTGTATTTTTACTCTCATTTTGCATTTGGAAAGTGTGAGGCTCAAGGAACAGAGCCAGTATGTCAGGGACAGCAAGTAGTGGGCTGGGACTTTGAATTACATGTCCTCTGTCCCCTGTTCTTGCTACCCTGCCCCCTTGATGCTCATGAAACTCAGATGCAAGGTAAAGGGAGTGGGAAACAGTGGTCAGACATGATTCTCTGAAACCAGGAGTCATTAGATGTTTAAACTCAGCATCTGTCTTCCCAAAAGAAAGGTGACTTATAAATGTGATCAAGTTGTGTAGCTTACCTTTTAAAGTTTATTTTGTGCAGCTGTTGAATCAATATGTTTGTACACCTGAAACTAATATGTGTTTTGCTTATACTTCAATTTTTAAAAACTGCAAAAGAAAGTTTATTTTGTACATAATATAGCTGAATATTCGAATGGAAAATAATGGAAAACAGTATCAGTCATTAAAATTGGTTTAGTATATTTGCAAAGGAAGAAAACAGAAAACCATGCCAGTCCATATGCACAACTGGATGAGAAATGGTTTTTCTTTATATACAGTGCTTAAGCTTGAAGAAAAACAGGTTTGAGAATGAGGGAGATTTTTCTGCAGTTTCTCAAGAGAACTTGTTTGGAGGTAGGTACTGCCCTGTGATTCACACCTCTTGAGTGTCATCCGCAATCCAGGTTAGATCTGAGGTTTGAAGCAATTGGAGTAGAGTGAGGAGAGGAGAGAGAGACCATGTCGATAAGTGAGCAAGAGTTGGGGTCAGGGAGGGAATGAGGTTAAATTAGACTCCATTTATGAAAGCAGAAAGCTTAAGGGCCAGTGTGGCAGGCTCGTGCTCATGCTCCCTCGGGAGGAAGGATCAGAGCTGAGTAAGTCTGCAGGTGCCCACTCTCACTTCCAGAATGTGTTGACCTCAGGAAGTAGCCCTTAGGAATTCCCAAGACACTTCCCTTCACCAGGGAAACCCAGGAAATTCAGTCAAACACGTGAGAAAGTGTGTCAGGGAGTTTGGTTATGGCAGATCCATGAGGGAAGAGCAGGGAGCTGAGTGGTGGTGTGGAAACCTCTATCGTCCCAGTATTTCCAGTGTTCTTGTTCTCATGGGTTCTGGAAGGCCATATCCTTCTCCCCATTTTGTAACTGACCCAGTCCCTGGCGGAGGACTGGTTTTACAATTGCCCCATAAATGGATTACCTGGAAACTCTAGTGCATTTTAACAGATAAAAGGGCATTTTGGTCCATTCTGTAAAGTTAAGTTAGGGGACTGTCTGGTTTGAACTCTTGGGAAGAAGTTCTGTGTAACTTAAAGGGAATGAATAGATAATAAACAGCAGCAGAAACATTTCAAAATGCTGAGGAAAAGGGCCACAACTAGAGTTGGCCAAAGGGGTGGGGTTGGAGGAACAGACTATTCAGAACTGCCTTTTGGGTTGCTTCTTGGAAAGCCAGGAGATCTCTGTGGGCAGACATTCCACCGTGATGTGAACAGGGAGGGGTAATTGAGGACTCCTGCTGCTCGCTCTGTCTCCCTCACCTCCTATCCCCCCCACCTCTGCGTTTACAGACACACACACACACACGTACGTGGACAGTGCCACACACATTCTTCCTCAGCTGAGGCTTTCCCATTGTCTCCACAGAACACTTGCAACTGCATCCAAGCACAGAGTAAAGACTCGATAAATATTTGTCAAACAGTTCATTCTGCCAAGTGACAGAGCAGTAGAATTTTGAATCGAGTGTTAACAAAAGCTCTTTTCATTGTGTTAGGTTCTAAAGCAGTCCCAAAGACTATGTGTCATGATTTGGAACTTGAGCTTTTTCATCTTTTTTGTTTTTTCAAGTCAGCTTTCTCGTAAGAAGGAAAGTCAACTGAACCCATTTTGTGTCTACTTTCCTTGCCAACCATACTGACTCATTTCTGCTTTATTGGGCAGTGGAAGGGCCCTGAGGCCACTTCAGGAAGTGGCTGGAAATAGTGGCTGTCACTCTGTAGAAAAGGGGAGGAAGGAAAGATGAGAAGGGGCCCATGGCTGGTAAGAAAGGGACAGGTGCGCCCTGGAAGGAAATTCAGAGGGGGTTTTGGCAGAGTTGTGGCTTTTAGTTGGTGAAGATCATGCTGAAGGAAGAGAGACAAAGTGCTGTGTTTGCAGAGCCACCTTTGCATATAGAAAGTGCCCAGATGTGGTAGAAATCATCCACAGAGGACTTGGAACAGTTTTCTAGAACTTTCTAGAAGTCTTTCTAGGTGCTCCCCCCCCACAAACAGCCGATATTTTTAAGTCAAGTTTTTTATGAAGAAGGAAGATATACTCGTGTATTTTAAAGAAATATCCAGCATTAAAAGGAAAAAAATACAGCCCATCGCAATCCATCTCTCTTCAGCCACTGTCAGAACTTTTGTATGTTTCTTTTTTTAAAGACATTCATTGAGGTATAACAAGTAGATGGTCTAAGACTCCCATTTCCTGAGTAAGCGCATAATTATGCCTCTTAAACTGTTTGTAAGCAGAGGGGGCGGGTTCTACTTCATAGTGGTGTCTGTCCAACGTAAGCGTAGCCACTGTGAGCAAATGCTGGGGCACATCGGCGCTGGTTTCTGTTCTAAGGAGTCCTCCCACCAGGTGGCAAAACCCATGTGAGCCGTGGGGCGCTCTGACCCATAAACCCCTGCCCACCTCCTAACCTCAAATGACTTCCACCCACTGTGGCACATGAGCTCCCCCCCGCCTAAGTGTCCCGAGGAAAAAGGACATTTTTCTGAGCCGAGGATGCAGGTAGAAAGGGCTCCCTGCCTTCCAGGCAAATCAGCAGAGAAACCCACACTAACTTATCCTGGCAAAATTTGTAATGTGCTGGAACATTACTGAAAAAATTGACCAGCACCCAGGTATTAAAAATGGGTTGCCTACAAAGAGTGGCAGTTGGGGCAGGGTGGGGTGGGGGGGCCGCGGGCTTTTCCGCAATATTCCGTGCCAGCTGGAGCCATTGTAGGGAGAGCGACGACTCGGTATTCGCACTCGAGTCGTATTCCATAGGTGAAGGCTACAGGAACCGTCGTAGCTACACACACGTGGGAAATTACACTGTTTCTGAGGGGGAGAATGAGAGACCTGTTCCAGATAACTCGGAGGTGATCGAAACAAACACTTCAGAACTGCGACGTCACAGGGTAAAAGCAGCCGCAGCAGTGCCCTTGTGCAACCTGCACCCCAACCTCAGAAACCCAGCTGGAGGCCGTGCCCCCTGCGGTCCCCGTGGTCCCCGCGTCCGCTCGCTTCCAGGAGGCCCACTTTCCTGGCAGGCAGGGGCTTCTGGATCAGAGCCTTTGCCCAGCGCTCACGTGGACTTTCCCGCCTGGTGGGAGGACTCAGGCAGAAACCAGTGCCGACGTGCTCCAGCGCTTGCCCGCCGTGGCCACGCCTCCAGCACGACGGACGCCACTACCACGCAGCACCCGTTCCCCTCTCCTTAAACTGCACGACAAAGAAGCGTAACCACGTGCTTGTCACTGAGGAGATGGAGTAATGGCTTTGGCATTTTTAAAACCCATACTGAATGACCTAAGGTATATATTTCTAGTTAATAAACCATTCTACCCATATACCGGAGTATTTTCGGAACAGCACGTGTGTAGATGACTGGTCCTCAGGTATCGTCCACATAACGTACACTCAGAATTATGTGGAGGGAAATGCTAGGGAGAAGGAATGGGGCCGAAACTGGCCTTCACTAAAATCCCAGAACGCAAGGTATCCTGCTGTGTCCAGAACACTCTGGGCCCTAATGCCTGCCGTCAGCAAAGTGGCAGGCACCTTGGTCTGAGCGGCTAAGGATGAAGAAACATCCTCGCGTCTCTGGCTGAGCTTTGGTTCAGCCCATCCATGTAGCATGAATCCCAGGCCCCTGAAGGTGAATGGTGCCCGCAGAGTCCTGCTCTTCCTGTGAGGCAGCTCTGGTTCTCGCCCTCTGCGTGTCAGCATGCAGCACCAGGTCGGGGGGCAGGGCCTCCCTGGGTGGCTCCTTCGGGGCTCACTCCTGTTTTCTCTTGACAAAGCCCTTGTGGCCCTTCTGCCTCCTTGTTACTTGCAGCCGACTGGGAAGGTGCTTTCAGACAGCCGGCTTGTTCAACCCCTGGTCTATATGGAGCGCCTGGAACTCATCAGAAACGTCTGCAGGGATGAAGCTCTGAAGAATCTCTCGCACACAGCGGTCTCCAAGTTTGTCCTGGACCGGATATTTGTCTGTGACAAGCACAAGATTCTTTTCTGCCAGACTCCTAAAGTGGGCAACACCCAGTGGAAGAAAGTGCTGATCGTTTTAAATGGTGCGTGCAGCGCCTGGTGGATGTCTGTGGTCGGTGGACAGCAGGGTTTGCCCTGGGGGTTGGGGGGGCAGGGGTGTGGCCTGGGCAGGGGAAGAGGAGGGGGGCAGCAGAGAGGAGCCAAAGGCAGGGACAGTTGTCCTGGAAGGGCTAAGGCTGGTAACCTTATAGATGGTTCTCTGTTGTGTTTCCCCTGTTGGTGTACTTTAAAGTCTGGTGGCTTAAAGTTTTAGATACTGAGGTTTTCAGAGGGCCCTCCCTGTGGTCAGAATCTCCTCTCCTCACTTTCCAGAGCAAAATTCCTGTCTCAAGCAGCCTGCCCTACCCCCAGGCTGATCCCTTTCCTTCTCTTCAGATGCATTGCCTTGTGTCTTACTGGTTGTTAACTCTGTCCTGGTAAGTCGAGGCTCCACACTCACTAGCCTCCTGGCTGCCCCTTTGTAGAGGAAGGGCCTGCACCCATGCCAGGGAGGGGAGCCCTGCCAGGTGGGCCTGGGGGCCCCTTCACCCACAGTTGAAGTATTCTGTGCCACTTGGCTAGAAAGAAGGCATCCCTATTTTACACTGAGCTTCCATATTCAGAGGATTGAATTGACTTGCTTCAGGAAATCGGATGTGTATTTGGGAACAAATTAGATCATTGAAAAGTGACCTCATACTCTACAGGTTTTGATTACTCACTGCTCTTTTCAGATCCCATGTTTGTTTGTTTAAACTCCAATTACCCTGAATTGGTCCAAGATAATTATGGGCTCTGTCTGTTAACTTCAGCTTCAAAAGGAACAAAATTCCAGTCAACAGCAGTGTGACTCCAGGACCAGGAATCAGCCCTCAGAGCTCTGTGGGAGGTGGCCCTGCGGTCTCTGTCCTCCAGCCCACCACTCCTACTGCTGCTCTCAGAGTTGGTGGTCAGTGGGCCTTTTCATGGTTGCTTCATTTGGCCTTTTCATGGTTGTTTGGGGGGAGGGAAAGGGAGACACTTGCCTCATCTTACGGTGTATAATTAATGTGCTTCTTGAGTAATCTGACTGTATGTTGGATTTTTGACATCAAAGAATGAGGTCACAAATCAAATTTAAAACAATAAATACACAAAAGTCTTATAAATCTGCCACCACAGTACAAAGCATCAGACTTTAAAGAAGTAAACACCAATTTACAAGTGCAGGATAAAAGGGGGCAGGTTTGCCAGGCCATAGAATAAAGGATGGTCCTTGTGGCTGTCTTCAGTCATCCCTGGGAACACTGCACGGGGACAGGTGCTTGAGCAGGTCCAGGTACAAATCTTCAGAGCTGGTTCTTTCAATATCCCTTCGAGAGCAGATGTTCATCTTGCTTATTTCCTGGCCACCCGTAGCACCTAGCACAGAGTTCTGGACTGGTGCTCACATTTGGGGAAGGGATAAATCAAACAGTCAAGCCAGTGGCCACTGAGTAGATGGCCCAACAGAGATCCTTCCCTGCCAGACTCTAACACAACAGGATTAACACAATGATGGATGGGAAGGTTTACGGAGTCTTGGCTAGAACCTTCATGGGTAATGATGTTTTGTGTCTATTTGTCTTAAGTTGAGAAGAGAATGAAAAACCTGCCCAGTCCACCAGCCTGAGGATGGGGTGCACCCAAGGTTCTATTCAGCAGCCCCGACCTGGGTGCTGTGGCATTGATCCTGCCCTGCCTTCTTAGACACTTTTGTCCTCCTTGTCCCCTGCCTCAGCTATATCACACTGTTCCCACAGCATTTGCCAGGTTTTCCCAGCACCAGTCGGCTTTGCCACTTGCCGGTCTGGGATGTGGTGAGGTTGCCTAGGAACCACCTTAGGCTTAGGGATGTGGAGCTAAGAAAGCCAAGCCCACTGGGGGTAATGGGCCCCTGATGGAGCATCAGCCAGCAGTATGTTTCACGGTCCTCCTCCTCTAGGATTTTCCCCCAGTTTCAGAGTAGGATGAGTAATGCTCGTTTTAGGAATCCTTTCAGCACGCAGGGATCTTTTTTGAAATGTCAGATTTTACCAATTTAAGTGTGTTGCCAGGGTAGGTATTGGCAGTGTTTCTCCCCCTTGTTCCCCGCTCGTCAGTTTCCTCTAGTTGGCTTATGGATTACCAGAAGCTTTTCTTCCCTCTCTCATCCTACTGGCAGAAGCAGTTGGAATTCAGAGACCTAAACTGGGATTTAAGGGATGGGCTTGTGGGGAACTTGGGGCCCAAGTTAAGAGACCAGGCATCTTCCTTTAAGGGTAGCACTGAGGCAGCCAACCTGTCCTCCCTTGTTTCCTTCCCAGGGGCTTTTCCTTCCATTGAAGAGATCCCCGAAAATGTGGTTCATGACCATGAGAAGAATGGCCTCCCTCGTCTCTCTTCCTTCAGCGATGCAGAAATTCAGAAGCGGTAGGAGTAGGTTTCTAAGGGGAGGGGAATTTTGGTAAAACCCAGGGCTCAGTTCTGTCCTTGCCATCCATCTCAAATTGCTCCAAAGACTACTGGGGGCTTTTGGTTTACATTGGCAAGAGGCAGCTGAGCATATGCCCAGTGTTCAGTGCATTTAAATTCACAAACCTTTATGAGAATTTCAGAACGTCTTCACCCTTACCTTCATACAGTCCATTAAAACAAAGGTTACATAATTTTCTTAATAGAAATGAGTAGTCATTTTTTTTTTTCTTTTAAAGATTTTATTTATTTATTTGAGACAGAGAGAATGAGAGAGAGCATGAGAGGGAAGAGGGTCAGAGGGAGAAGCAGACTCCCTGCTGAGCAGGGAGCCCGATGCAGGACTCGATCCCGGGACTCCAGGATCATGACCTGAGCCGAAGGCAGTCGCTTAACCAACTGAGCCACCCAGGCGCCCATGAGTAGTCATTTTTGTTTTGCTTTGGTTCTCTTAAGTTTTATGGATTCCTTACTGAATATGACCTTTAGGTCATAGGAAAGGGATGTGGATTACAGGGGAACTCCACTTAGTTTTTTATTTTCTTCCAGAGGCTTTATACCTTCTTCCATGGTAGCTGCCCAGGGGGGAGAGGTGGTGGGGACTGGACCTAACACAGGCAGAGTCAGACCTCACTGATCACAGCAAGGGTGGACACTGGGCATGTTAAGAATGACTTAGCTAGTAAATTGAAATGACCCTGCAGAACAAGGCTCAGAAGGAATCCGAACGCATGAGCAGCAAGCAGATGTCAAGGCACCAGATAAACTTTGACCTCCCTTGCTTTTCAGCCATTTGATTCTCTCATTACTTCTGGTGCTGTTATTGAGTCTTCCCAGTCTGTGCAAAACCTGTAGAACGCAGGTGTTAGATGCGGGATCAGAGAGCCTCCCGGGCAAGTGCGGTCCTGTTGTCCGCCTGAGCGCTGATCTCATGGGGCTTTTGTGAGCGAAGACGAGTTCAGGTGTGCAGAGCCCTGAGCCGGTTTCTGGCGTGAGGTAGGCCCCGGAATTACGGTGGCCTGTGTCGTCGTTGCTCCGTCGGCACTGTTACCGGCCGGTCACGCGGCTGTCGCCGTGCCACCCCCCACTGCTGGCAGCTCCCCCGGGCTGCCTTCCCGCCAGTTGCAGCCACAACCTCACCCCCCCTTCCTCTTACCTGCCCCCTGCTCTGGCTTGGCCCTCCCCTGGCATCTGCGAACTGAATGTATGCAGAGGTCCCCTAAAGTAACTTCCTCTGGCCTCCACTGCTCCTGCCTCGCTCAGAGTTCCTGCCCGAGAACAAGACTTTCAGACACCCTTGAAGTTGTGAAATGTTCGAATATGTGTTGAGCTAAGTAGGTGTCTTCACGGTGGCCCTCTGGGACGACGAGTCCTGTGGCCGGGGACAGTTACGGTTTCTGAGGCTCTCTTTCCTCCCCGTGAGATGGGCCGGTAACAGACTCTGCTTCCAGAGGCGGCTGCGTGGATTCAGAAGTGCGTGGAACTCGCTCCTCCCTGGAGGGCGCGTTCTAGCCACCGTGGCCACTGCCGCTCCAGCAGGCACTCCGCCCTCGTACCACCTCACCCTGGTTGCCACCGGCGGGCATCAGCCTAACTGCTTGTTCTCCTCATTTTTCTCCCTAGCTTGAAAACATACTTCAAGTTTTTTATCGTAAGAGATCCCTTCGAAAGACTGATTTCTGCGTTTAAGGATAAGTTTGTTCACAACCCCCGCTTTGAGCCATGGTACAGGCACGAGATTGCCCCGGGCATCATTAGGAAATACAGGCGGAACCGCACGGAGACCAGGGGCATCCAGTTCGAAGATTTTGTACGGTACCTGGGCGATCCAAACCACAGATGGCTGGACCTTCAGTTTGGGGACCACATCATTCACTGGGTGACGTACGTTGAATTGTGCGCACCCTGCGAGATCAAGTACAGTGTGATCGGTCACCATGAGACCCTGGAGGACGACGCCCCCTACATCTTAAAGGAAGCCGGCATAGACCACCTGGTGTCCTACCCCACCATTCCTCCGGGCATTACCGTGTACAATAAAACCAAGGTGGAGCGCTACTTTCTAGGCATCAGCAAACGAGACATCCGGCGCCTGTATGCACGTTTTGAAGGGGACTTTAAGCTCTTTGGGTATCAGAAGCCAGATTTTTTGCTAAACTAACGTGTAGAACTGTGAATTCAAATATCTGTTAGACCAGAGGCTAACCAGGTGGGAGATGTGAGCACAGAAATGACTTGTCCTC
This sequence comes from Neomonachus schauinslandi, assembly GCF_002201575.2. NCBI lineage: Eukaryota > Metazoa > Chordata > Mammalia > Carnivora > Phocidae > Neomonachus > Neomonachus schauinslandi. The sequence goes on along the minus strand of NC_058412.1, from coordinate 78,955,998 downwards.
CATTCCACTCCTGGAGATTCTGCAGCCTCCCATGGACCTGGACATGCCTTGGCCCATGAAGCTGGACCCTGACCGTTACAACTTAGTTTGGACATAAGGTGCACTGAGGGCCCTGGCAGATCCCCCCTTGGTCCCCTCTCCTATCAATGCCATTAGGTCTTTACTGTCCTCAGAAGGGGAAAGGGACTAAACATTTGTAGTCTGATAGTCCGTGAAGAAAAATTACATGGTGGAGGAGTCATTTCCCTCAGTTGTCAAAGAGGCAGATCCACTGGCAGCTCCCCTGGCGGGGGGGTGGGGGGGGAGTAGGTAGGGGGGGTTCCCGCCTGTCACTGAGGATTGCAAGAATGGCACCCGGCACTTTGAGGAGAGATGGAGAAGCTGATGGTCTGCAAAAATCGCACGGGGCTAATATAGGATCAAATCTGAGTAATAAAATCACACCTCTGGCTTTCATCTTGGCGCTGCTATGATCACAGAGGCAAACCATTCTTTCCAGGAGGATTTTGTTCCTGTGAAACTCAGAGGTGACCCAAGGGTACTTTTCGGCAGTCCATCGTTCCAGGATCTCTGCCTAGGTGCCTCTAGTCTGTATTTCTGAACCGCCTGCCATACAGTTGTCTCCCTCAGCCCAAGAGATGCAACTTTGGAAAGAGGGGAGTGTACATTTCTTTCCACCTGAGAGAGGGAACATCTTGCGGGGCCTTAAAGGGACACGTAGCATGGGGAAAGGGAGAGCTGGTTGGGTTCTGGCGCACCAGCTGCTGTGGGTTTGAGCACACCCGCCCTGATGATTGTTCGCCTCTTTGTCCCGTTGGGATGGACAATGCCCATCTCGGGGCCCATCTCTGGAGCCCACCCCCACGGCCAAAGGCAAGCCTGGGCCACACAGGCTGGCCCCGCAGGATTGGTGCGGTGTACGCATGGCAGTTTCCTTTCATCTCCGCAAAATGCTCACCACTGGACCCATTTCTGATAATGCCATCATCGTGGTCTATAAGTTGGATAATCACGTTCACCAGCAATAAAATCCTGGGCCGAGGCATCTTCCAGGCGTGGAGGAGCGGGCCACAGCTACTATTTCAGATGTTGCCTGACAGTGAGGGTTCTTGAGATATAGGCCAGGTTTCCCAGTGAGAAGTCCAAAGTGCCCGACTGGACGGTGCCCACGAGCCCAGCTTTTCTTCCAGGCAGCCTCAACCGCCCTGTTCTCCAAATGGCTCCCTGAGTTTGTAAATGTGAAAGTAAAAGCAAATAAAAAGTATGTGCCAAACCTGTCATGTGCTGCAGTTCCAGGGAAGGTGCTCCGTGGCCACGCATGGGCCCCGAGGCCCGGCGACAGGGAGGGGCAGCCCGGGCCTGCTTAGCTGGCGGCCGGTGACAGGACTGTGGAGGGGAAGCGAGGCTCAAGTGTGATGGTTGGCAGCGATGACGAAGGGCGGGCCGGTGTGGTAGCCTTTCATCCTCAGCTGACACACAAAGGTTGTAACAGGAGTTTTTTTTTTTTTTTTTTTTTTTTAAGATTTTATTTATTTATTTGAGAGAGAGAATGAGAGAGAGAGAGAGAGCACATCAGAGGGGGGAGGGTCAGAGGGAGAAGCAGACTCCCTGCTGAACAGGGAGCCTGATGTGGGACTCAATCCCAGGACTCCAGGATCATGACCTGAGCCAAAGGCAGTCACCCAACCAACTGAGCCACCCAGGCGCCCAGGAGTTATTTTTCTATAAAGTTTTAGCAAAGTCTTGTTAAAATCATTTCCTACCTAGCTGATTACCTCTTCTCTATTTGAAACGTAATAGTCTGAATAACGTTTGTGAATTTAAGGCCTTAAAGTTAGTCCTAATTTAAAAAGATAGCACTTTCAGAAACAAAAGTTTGGACACTGGGGTGCCAGCCCCCACCCTCTCCGCCCCCTACTTCTGGCATTTAGATTTAGGTTATTTTTCTCTAGCATTTGGTTCATTTTCCTAACATTTTGCCAAACGGGGAGAGACTGCCACCACAACATCTGGGCATTCCGCAGTGTGTCCAAAACCTGCGTTCCCACAACCATCCCTACCCGCCAGGGCTCCTGACCCTGCATGGCGGCCCCCTGGAATCATGCAGCCCGTTACCTCCCACCAAGGTCGTCTGACTTCCTTCCACCTCCAGAACCCACTGCCTCCCTTCGGGGCCTGAGCAGGTGTCCATGCCTCTGTCTCCTGAAGCAGTTTTTTTTACCACACTCTGCTTCTCAGGGGAAGCTTTATGGAAGGAACCTGGAGCAACCTGGCTGCGTCCTTCCTGGTGTCCTTACTGGCAGCACCCAGCACCCAGGACCTCCCTCTCCCAACAGTCCCAGTCAGCGGGGGCCTTCTCCACTGCCCCCCCACACCCCTACCCCGCCACTACTGTGGGGCTGGGGCGGGATCAGCCAGAGAGGTGCCACCACCTGCCCAGGAGCACAGCCTTTGCCTCCGGGTAAGGAAGAGATGGGCCGCCAGAGGGCAGCCCCTGGGAAATGTCTAGGTGAGAACTCGGAAGTAACATTAAGCCTGGATTTAAGAAACAAGACACTCTGCCTCCCAGGAGTGGCCTTAAGATAGGGAGGGCAATCCCTAAATTTAAAAGTTTAATGATCGGAGGTTGACTTAATAGGCTTGTATCTTAAATTGCTTTCTCTTATTGGATTTCTGTCCTCATACATTTTAGTTCTATTGGTCTTAGCCCTGAAAACCATTACAGTGAAGTGTTTAGAGCCAAGATGAAATTTGATTTTCATAGTGGCTAATGATACACAGAGATTCGGCAGATCACCACATGCAGGTACTCAGCCTCCAACTCAGGGGTCTGTTGGAGGGGAAGAGCCTCTGGCCAGGGAGGGGTCCCAGAGGTTCTCAGGGGTGTTGATTTCCCAGCCCCCACACTCAACCCTTCACCCTACTCCCCCACCCCCACCCCGCCCTCGCCCCGCCCCGCTTCCCTCCTCTAAACCCCAGCATGGCCTGTTCAGCTGGAATCTCCAGAAGCAGGAAACAGCAGAAACCTGGATTAGGAGAGGGGCATAATCAAAATGGCCTCTGTGTGAGAGGAAACAAGCCTCGCCACCCATTGGATGAAATTTAAGTTGTTCAAGGTACACTTTCCAAGCCTTGCCACGAGGGTTGTGGGGTTCCAGACCTGAACCCGGAACAGCAACCTCACAAGAGACGAGAGGCATGGGAAGTGCTGGAACAGGGCTGCACAGGCCCCCTGGTAAGTGGGGAAGGTTTCTGTTGGAAGTGGCAGGCACATGGGGAGGATCAGGGAATGTGTAGGGAGCAGGAATTACAGTTTAGCTTCCTTGCCCCCAAGCCAGTCTCCCTGACAATAGTAGTTATCCTAAAGCCAGCTTAAACAAGGCTTGGATGAGAATATCACATCCCTAATCTTTTCCTCAGGCTGAGTCCCTGTTTACTTGACAAATCTTAATGGGGCTTTGCTTCAGGTCTTTTTCAATCTTATTTCCTATTGTCTGGAATCTTTAAACACTCAATTTTTGTAACAAAGCAGTCTCTGTTTTCTCTTTGTCATCCTTATCCCAGGTGACAGTTTCACTCAATATTGTACCACAGCATGACCTGAGTCTCAATCCTTCTAGACTACAGTATCTTTTTTGTGTGTATGTGCCACTCAGCACCTAACTAGTAGGTCATGTATGTAAGTAACTAGCCCCAATATCAAGGTATCAATTTCTTTATTAGCTAGGATAACACTAGCTGTTGTAACAAGTAAACACCCAAGATTTCAGTGGCTTAAGACAATAAAATGATTTTCCTGCGCACATAACAACCCAATAGTCTATTCCTTGTAGGCAGGGATTTTTCCATCATATGGTTCCATCATTTCCAGGGTCTTATCCTCTGCTTCTAGGAGAAGGGTAAAGAGCATGGAGGAGCGCTGGGGACATTATTATGGACCAGTTGTGCACATGTCTCCTACTTCATTCTTCAGGAACAGAGCAATTTCAAGGGAGCTAGGAAATGTTATTCCTGGCTTAATAGATATTTCCTGGTGACAACACCACAAATTTGTGGGGGATGTTGACAAATTGGTAATAGCCCCTATGTAACTATAGTGCTTTACTTATTTATAAAGCATCTTAATGTAAATAATGAAATAGGCATAAAATGTTTATTATCTCCATGTCATAAAGGGAGAAATGGATTCAGAGACGTTAACTGGTGCAGGATTATACAACTAGACTTCTGGTTTCAGATCCAGTGTGTAAAGAGCTTGGAAGTTATCACTCCTATCCTTACAACAACAACAACAACAAAAATTGAAAGAAAAAAAAAAACCCTGAAAATTGATACCTTTTCTTGTGCTCATCAGAGAATTGAGGTTGCAAGACAAACTGCTGTTGTGAAATCTATAGAGAAGGGTGAATACAGAGATTCACAGGTGAGATCTCCTTACCTAGGGTGGAAGCTACTGGAGCCATAAACTGGTAGGATCACTCAGACGGCAATTTTGACAAATTACTGGGTGCTGAGTGTGGGCTAGCTTGAGAGTGAGAAACTCCTGGAGGCCACAGTTATAGGGGATTTTCCGGAGTTTCAAGGGTTTTACATCCAGGAACCCCACCAGTTTCTTATGGTAAAGAGTCAAGAGATATCTCTTGCTGGCTCTGGCAGGTGGAGGAGAAAGAACCATTTTGAGATATGCCCTAAACATTCTCCATAAGAAAGGCCTACTTTCTAGGGGAAGAGACTTCAGCAGAGCCTTATCCCACAGCGGAGAAGGGCTTTTACCCAATTCCAGCCCCCTCAAGCCTTCCTATCTCACCCTACGGGTAAAATAATAATAATACCAAGAATCCCTTGTGAAGGTCACAGCCCAGAGACACAGGCCCAATAAAAGACTGAGACTTAATCATTGAAATTATAGAATGCTTCCGCTCCCCTACACCTTGCCACCACATCAACAGGAATCAAATATAATTGAGTTACAATTGAAAAAGCAGAAAGAGCAAGGTGCAGACCCTGAGGAGGAGTTCTTAGGCAAGCCCCCAAACAGCAGAGGACACAGAAGCAGGGACCCTGGAGGAAGCTGAAGCTTCTGGCACCTACAGTTACAACAAATATTAAACACAGCCCAACTCCTAGGCATATTAACATAAATCCTCACACTAAAGGCCTTCTACCTCAGTTCCTGTTACCTGATACATTATGGCTGGAGTTTAACAAAAAATTGCAAGGCATGATAAAAGACAAGGAAAAAAACACAATCTGAAGAGCATCAGCACCAGACTCAGATAAGACACAAATGTTGGAATTATCAAACAAGGAATTTAAAATAACTGATACATTGAGGGCTCTAATGAAAGAAGTAGACATCATGAATGAACAGATGGGTAATGTAAGCTGAGAGATGGAAACTCTAAGAAAAATCCAAAGAAAATGCTAGAAATCCAAAACAATGTAACAAATTAAGAATGCCTTTGAAGGGCTCATCAGTAGACCAGGCACTGCATCTGCAGCTGTATGGTGCTGTTTGAAGGCAGATTTAGGTTATTTATTCATGTATATGCAAACTCAAGGGCAACTGCTAAACAATATAAAAAGGAATGTAATTGATATTCTAAGAGGAGAGGTAAAATGGAGAGAATAACACTAAAGAATTAACCATCAGCATATTGCTCTGAGAAATTATCTGGAAAGTAGGATAATAAGAAAAATAGCAGTGGTGTATTCTCTAGTCTCCAGTGGGTCAGTAGATATTAGACAATTGTGACCAAAAGCTGTGGACTTCCAGGCCAGGGACCACCCCATGGGAAGGCGCGGTCACCGCTGTCTAGGTCAGGAAGTCAGGGGAAACCCCAGGACCTCCAATCCGCTACAGCAGAAAGAAGTGACAACCTGTTTCCTCCTCCCCCAATATATACGCACGAAACCTCATGATTCATTAATTTCCTGATGTTTTACAATTTTGGCATTCCCATCGATGGTATCTCTTACTGATCTTAAAAATAGCCAAATATGGGAACACATAAAATTTTGGATAAATCAAAAGTGGTTCCTTAGAAGGAAAATGTCAAGGGCCTCTGATCTGCATGGTATTATTACACTATCAAGTATAAGAAGATGAACAGGAAGACTGATGTGAGAATACCTATTTTACAGTTGGGGACATTAAGGAACAGGAGGGGCACAAGTTAAGGGGGCTTTAGGGCCACCCCTCATTCACGGGCAGTTTCTCTACCAGCTTTGTTTCACCATCTCCCTCCAGGGGGCGCTGTTACCTATTCTCGCCCCCGCTAAACCTAGGTTCCCTTAATGTAAGCAGGGAAGTTCGCTAAGATATTCTTCCTAGCTACAGTGATGACAGTACAAAACACTACTGTTCAGAAATTAGGCCCAGGATGTACATGGACATATTTTTCTCTGCTAAAGAGCAGGTAGAGAATAGGAGATCAAACCAAGTCAACAGAGGGATCGCTGAAAATCTCTAAGCCTTGGAAATAAAAATCTTGTCTATTTCATTATATGGTAAGCTCTAGAAACAAACAGTGCAAGGCTTCCCTTCTCAGGAGGTAATTCTTAGTAAAAGCTGCTAAAGCTTGCCGTTGTTGTTGTCGTGGGGGGCGTGCGGTGGTAGTGGTTCTTTTTAAATCTGGAACCCCTTGCTTTGGTCTTCATATGATTCCCCTGTGATTTTACTCACACTTGCCCCAGTGATAGTTGGAGCAAATCAAGCTAACTGTATGTCTTGTTCTGAAAGGAATGGGGACCGACTGTGGGCCCACAGTAGCTGCTCTGTTTGTGGAGGGTGGTCTTCACCTGCAGTGGAGAAATCGACAATCCACCGCAGAGGGCTCAACCTGCGTCTGCCTGAAGAGACACTCCTCAAGGCTTTAGTGTGAGTTTCAAAAGAAGAAATCTTTCCCCATGTCTGTCAACAATTACACACTCACTGACATCTATAAAACCCAGCTAACTGAAACCGAACAATGGTTAGGCATGTGGCATTTGTGAGCAGTTTTCCTATTCAATAGCTGCTCAAACTTGCAGATAAACTAATTATTCTATAGAAAGGCTTTCCTGCTTAACAAGAGCCCAGCAACCAGTAAAAATAAGATATGCAGTAAAAGCTTTCTGTGTGTGTGTGTTTGTCTGTATGTGCATGTGTCTATCTATACACATATACACATATCCATATAGTTGTAGTTTTGTGTAATTTAGGTTCATTTCAATAAGCCTGCAGCTTCCAGTCTTGGCAAACAGATGTGAAATGTATGCTTTACTTTCATGTGCTCACTGGGATTTTTCTTTAAAAGCTGTGTGCCCATACAATGGCTGGTTGTTGCTTCCCCTGTTATCATGTACACACTTTGTTGACAACCTTCAACCTGTATCACCTAAGATAATTGTCTCCTGTGCACGGAAACCACAGCAACTTGTTGAAGGCATGATTTTGCCTTCCCAGTATTAATGGAAGGTGGCTTTAAAAATGTAGGTGGGAACCTGCATGTGAATGCAGTCACCTGGAGAGGTCTGGGGGATATACTCCTTTAATGCCGTAAGTAAAGAGCAGAGAGGTGTATAGTGAGTGAGTCCAAGAAGTGGGTACATGGCCCTTTCAGAAGGAGCTGTGAATGAAGACAATGCACAATAGGTATGATTGTTTTATGCCTTTAATTTCTTCTTAGCCTACTTGCTTGCTTTTTTACTAGATGATTCTGGAGAATGGAAACCAGTCACTAGGTGGTATATGAAACTGAGTTACATATTTAAGGACTACTTTGTGAAGATTTGCCAGGACATTGTGGAAAGGATTTGTGGAGAGAAATGTCCATTGTAATGCTCTGCATGCTCAGGCTCAGGGAGTTTCCAAAGAAGAAAAAGGCCACAGAGCTTTTGTCCAATCAATAGCCTCATTACCGCTCAGCCAGTAACTCCATTAACACTGAGAGCTGGTTTCCGCTTTTGGCAACAAGTTCCAAGCTTGAAGAATGACCGATGGTTACTTTCTACAGAAATCCACACCACCTCCTGCTCACTGTGCATCTGTGTCACAGATGGTTGCAATGTTTCCCATAGTTTATTTTTATACTCTATGAAGCCTGTAATGTCTGTGCCTGATTTTTTAAAAAAAACCATCTGCCAAGGGCCAGTATATAAATGCAGTGATGGGAGATGTTAACTGTGTTGACCAGCTTTCACATCACTATCCTATAGGAACTCCTCATCCATCATTCAGCTTTAATGCATAGAGAGTCCTACTCATTTCGGCATCAGTGTGTTTTCTCAATACAATTGTAATGTAGGTATAATTGTGAAAATAAGGAACAAGTACACTCAGTGCTCATCAAGGGCTGGCATCAGAGTCTATTGGGTAGTATAGGGGTTTCCACATACAAAACATCTTATTTTGCTTCTTTCCCTGCCTTAGCATATGATTAATTACTTCACCGCTGTGTGTTCCTTAGTTTTGTTTTGTTTTTCCCAATAGGAATAATAACACCAGCTACTCTGCTGGGATGTGATACTATAAAACCTAATGACATTTACTCAAGTTTTAGTGTTAAAGAGGTGATATAGGCTAAAAATATATAAGATCGGGAAGCCTTTGGATGCTTTAGTAAATAATAAAGCTATAGAATTTATAATGAAAGTATTCTTCACGTTGAGGTTGATAAATAGACACCAGTAGGCTTTCCAAAATACTGTCAGCTCAGTGACCCTGTCAGAAACAGAAGGACGCATTGAATAGAGCATCCCATTATCCTCATCATCGTTACCATCAAATAGGAATCATTTTGGAATGCTCAACACAAGACCCACAAAGAACTTGTAATCTAGTGATAGAGCCTATCTCCAGGGAATGTACACTCTAAAATGAACTAATAATGTCCTTTGGGTAAATGAGAAAAATGTAAATTTAAGGAAATATATTTTTGGAGAAGTTGAACCCCTTATAGGAAGTAATCTCAGGATGGCTATTTAAATGCCAGCACCATAAGTCTGTAGTGGGATGAAGTTAAGGTAGTTGAAATTAGAATAGACATAAAGATTGGATCAAGAGGGCTGACAGCACACTCACTTACCCCTCCTTCCCACTTCTTTCATTATTTCTTTCCAACTTTCTTGTTGCCCAACTCCCCAGGGAGCAAGTTTTCCTCCTTCCTCTAAAATACTGGAGGCAGGGTACCATAAACAAGAGCAGCAGCTACTGACATGTGAACAGGGAAACTTAATGATGAATGAGCACACAATCAAGAAACATCAGATACTTGGAAGAAAACAGCCCAATCAAGGGGAAACAAAATTCCCTAGCAATAACAGAAAAAATTATATATTTATAGAACAAATCATTAGCAATGCCAGGGAGAGAGCATGAGTGGGGGCAGGGGGAGAGGGAGAGAGAGAATCTTAAGCAGGCTCCATGCCCAGCGCGGAGCCCAATGCAGGGCTCAGTCTCATGACCCTGAGATCATAACCTGAGCCGAAATCAAGAGTCAGATGCTTAACTGACTGAGCCACCCGGGGGCCCCTGGTAGCTAATATTTTTAAACTAATGATTGAAAGCGAGAAAGATAATTATCTTTCTTTGTCTCATCTGAGCATAGAGCAATGCTGCCCATTATTTTCTGTGCTCTGGAACAGTTTGTATAAGATATTTGTTCCCCAGAGATTTCAGAAACTACACCTAAACCACTAAATGTACCTTAAACCTTTGGCAGGGAGAATAGCATTTTGAATTTTATTTCATTTTTTTCCTATGGTTATTGGTCTGTACAAATTTTTCACTTTACTTTTGGCCAACTTTGATAATTTCTATAATCATATATCTATTTCATCTAACTTTTAAACTTAATGAAGTAAAGTAATATCAATTTCTAATTTAAAAATTTTTTCTGTATCTGTAGTTAAGCCTCCTTTAATTCCTTTTATTCTTCATTACTATCTTCTTTCTGTTTTTCTTGATTATACTTTTAAATATTTGTTGAATATATTGGTCTTCTCAAATAATCTGTTTTTGATTTGTATTCCTCAGCTCCACTCATTTATTTTATTGTCTGTTATACCAATATTTTGCTTTTCCTTTATGATTACTTCAGTTTACTTTCTTTAAACTTATCCTCTTGGGCTTTTCCCTCCATCTTTTGAGTGAAATTTATTAATTTTTCAATCTTAAGGCTCTAATTTTTTTTCTCTCAGCACAGTTTTTGAGTTGAAGGTCTTTTTATTGTTATTATTATAGATTGAGTTTTTAAATTACCTTTTAACATAACCCTGTACAATTACTAGAATTTCATATTTTGTTTGCTTGTTCAGTACTTTCAACGATTCCCAATGTCATCACACTATGTCTAATGAATCTGAACTGTAGGACAAAAATTTTGAAATTTTTGATGAGATTTTCTCTGTGAATTTCTGTGAATATTTGTTGTATGTTTGAAAAGTATGTGTTTCTTTTGTGAAAAGAACAATTTTTTATATTCTCTATTTGGCTAAGCATTGTTCTCATACTTTTCTTTAGTTCTTTAGACATGGTTTCCTTTAGTTCTTTGGATATATTTAAAACAGCTAATCTTTGTCTAGTAATCCAACATCTGGGATTCCTCAAGGACATTTTCTATTGGTTGCTTTATTTTCCCCTAGGCATGGGCCTTACTTTCATATTTCTATGCATGTCTTACAATTTTTTGTTGACAACTGGACATTTCAGAGAACATAATGTGGCAATTCTGGAAATCAGATTCTCTTCCCTCCCCAGGGTTTTTGTTGTTATTGTCATTTGTTTTTTCAATAACTTTTCCGAAATAATTCTGTAGAGACTACTTTCTGCCATGTGTGGTCGCTGAAGTCTCTGCTTGGTTAGCTTAATGCTGAATTAGACAGAAATTTCATTAAATGCCTAGAACCGGTGAGTCTTCCAATCTTCTCTGAGGTGCTCTTTGTGTGTTAGGGCATACTTTCAGCACTTAGATAGGCACCTGACAACTCTGCCTTGTCTTTCCCTTCCCCTTTTCACAGAACCTCAAGTTCAGTGAGGGTGAGAGTTTATGGCCTTCTCAGGTCTTTCCTGGGTGGTATGGTCTGAATGTTTATACACCCCCAACCCAAATTCATGTGTTGAAATTCCAATGTCCAATGCGATAGTATTACTATGTGGGGTCATTAGGAGTCAGGAAGGTGAAACCATCATGGATGGAACTAGTACCTTGTAAAAGAGGTTCCAGAGAGATCCCTTACCCTTCCACTATATTAAGGACACAGCTAGAAGATGCCAATTACAAACCAGGGAGAGGGCCCTCACCAGAAGGTAATCATGTTGGCACCTTGATCTTAGATTTTCCAGCCTCTAGAAATGGGACCAATAAATTTCTTTCATTTGTATGCTACCTAGTCAGTGGTATTTTGTTATAGCAGCCTGAACAGAACAAGACACTGAGTATATGCACAGCCCTGGGCATGTGCACAGCCTTATGCCTATGTGTAGCCTTTTCAATTCCCAGGAATATATAGGAGCTTTTAAAAAGGCTTATGGATATCTCATTCACCAGCTTTTACTCTTAGGCTTTATGGTTAGTCTGTTGTTTTCTCCAAATACTACCCACCTCCTCAGGCAGCTGTAAAGTTGAACAATTGCTTCTAAATATTTTCTACAACTGCCCATAGAGGACAGGCTTTTCTTTACTGGGTGAGCTACAAATCATGTCAAATAAAGATAACCTTGCAAGTAGGATCTTCTAGAGAACCATCAGACTTATCAAATAATGACAATTCCCTGTGAATAAGTCTTTAAAGGAATTCCAACCCTTCTGCCTTCTTCAATGGCTGGCAGGTGCTGAGTTTCACCATGACTGTGGGCTCTTGCTTTCCAGGGTTACTCTGGGGCTGGCAAGAGGGGAGGGGAGTAGGGGTACCTGAGTGGCTCAGTCAGTTAGGCGTCTGCCTTTGGCTTGGGTCATGATCCCGGGATCCTGGGATCAAGCCCCACATCAGGCTCCCTGCTCAGTGGGGAGCCTGCTTCTCCCCCTCCCTCTGCTTGGGCAATCTCTCTCTCTCTCAAATAAATAGATAAAATCTTAAAAAAAAAAGAGTGGAGGAGAGTAGATCAAGTTAAAACACCAAAGAGCTCACTGTTCTTACTGAGATTCCAACATTTATCTTTAACAAATACATCCTGGATTGCTGCAAAACCTTGCCAAAGTTCCAAAAAAAAGTTGATTCTAAAATGTTTTTGCCAGTTTTCTCATTGCTTTTATGGAGAAGATAATATTTGAAGGTCCTTACTATGATATTTCCCCTCATGTCACCCTCTTATGAGCTGTTTAATGGCTGTAGGATCTGTAGTGATGGTCCCTATTTAATTTCTGATGTGTGTCTTCCTTCTTTTTATTGTTGTTGATCTTGCTAGAGCTTTATTAATGTTAATGAGTTTTTTCAAATAAACATTTTTTGTTTCATTGATTTTTCTCTTGTTTTCCTATTTTTAATTTCATCATCTTCTGCTTTGATCTTTATTTTTGCCTTTCTTATACTTTTTCTGGAGTTATTTTTCTTTTCTTTCTTTTTTTGTCTTTCGTTTTTTTGAGATAAGAACTCAAATAACTAATTTGAGACCTTTGCTCTTTCCTAGTGTAACCATTTAGTACTATGAAATTTCCTCTCAGAACTGTTTTCAGGGTGCCTGAGTGGTTCAGTCAGTTAAGCGTCTGCTTTTGGCTCAGGTCATGATCCTGGGGTCCTGGAATCGAGCCCCACATCAGGCTCCTTGCTCAGTGGGGAGCCTGCTTCTCCCTCTCCCTCTGCCTGCCACTCTGCTTACTTGTGCTTTCTCTCTGTCAAATAAATAAATAAAAGCTTAAAAAAAAGAGAACTGTTTGCAATGTATCCCACATATTTTGATATGTATTTTAATTTATATTCAGTTCTGTGTATTTATTTTAAATTTTCTTTGAGACTTTCTCTTTGACCTATGGATTATTTAGAAGTGTATTGTTTAATTTCCTCATGTTTATAACTTTCTCTGTTGTCTTTCTGTTTCTAATTTGTAGCTTGATTCTATTATGGTCAGAAAATATACTCTTTATGATGCAATTTATTTTAAGTTTGTTGAAATTTGTTTTATGACCCAGGTTATGGTCTATCTTTATAAATGTTCATGGGGTTTTGATGAGGAAAACGTGTATTCTGCTGTTATTGGGTAGAGTATGCAATTATATATATCATTAGATTCATTGGTTGATTGTGCTGTTCAGATTTTCTATATCCCTGTTAATTTTTAGTCTGGTTGTTCTATCAGTTGCTGAAGGAGGATGTTGAAGTTCCCAACTATAACTGTGGATTTGTTGGTTTCTTTTCTCTTCTTTTCTTTTTTTTTTAGCTCAATAAGTTTTTGTCTCATTTCTTCTAAGGCTCTGTGGTTTGGTTGATACACACTTAGGATAATTATGTCTTTTGGTGAATTGATTCTTTTATCGTTATGCAATGCCTCTCTTTGTATCTAGGAATTTTCTTTGCTGCAAGTCTACTTTATCACATATTAGTGAAGTCCACTGTCTAAAAAGTTAAAATTCTAAATTACAAATAAATAAATTTTAATCATTTTAATTTAATATCAAGAATGAAGTAGGAGATATCACTATACATATTTTTTAATGATCTTATTACATTTCTTATTTTTGTATTGACGTTTCCATGGGATATATTTTTACATCCTTTTACTGTCAACCTGCCTAATGTCATTGAATTTGAAGTGAGTTTCTTTTAAACGGCATATAGTTAATCTTTTTCTCATACATTCTGCCAGTTTCTGTTCTTGGATAGTAGATCAGCTAGTGACAAATTCCTTTTGTTGTCCTTTGTCTGAGGTCTTTATTTCCCCTTTATTCTTCAGGAATATCTCACTGGTGATATTGAACTTGCAGTTGAATTTTTTTTTTTCTTTCATCACTTAAAAAATATGTGCCACTTTCTTCTGGTCTCCATGGTGGCAAATGAGACACACTGTCATTTTAATTGGTGCTCCACCATTGGAAGTGCTTCATTTATCTCTGCTTTCAAGATTTTTTTCTTTGCTTTTGGTTTTCAGAAGTTTAATTATGATGTGTGTGGTAGGCAAAATAACAGCCCCAAAGACATCCAGGCTCCAATGCCTATTACCTGTGAATATATTACCCTACATGGCAAAGGGACATTGTAGATGTATTTATTAGGTTAAAGTCTCTGAAATGGGAAGAGTATCCTGGTTTATCTGGGTGAGTACAACCAAATTTTCCCAGCTATAGTCAGAGAGCAATGTGACAGCTGAAGAAGGCATAGAGAAATGTGACACTGCTGGCTTTGAAGATGGAGACAAGAAATATGGGCAGCCTCTAGAATCTGGAAAAGGCAAAGAAACACATTCTCCCCTAGAGCCTCCAGAAAGAAACGTAGCATTGCTGGCAACCTGATTTTAGTCTGATGAACTTTATATTGGATCTCTGACTTACAGAACTATAAGGTAATAAACTTGTTATGTTTTTAATTTGTGGTAATTTGTGATGACAGCTATAGAACACTAATACACTATGTCTTGATTTCATTTTCTTTGGGTTTAATTTATTTGAGGTTCATTATGTTTCTTGAATCTGCAAGTTTGCATCTTTCACCAAATGTGCACTGATTATTTCTTTGAGTATTCTTTTAGTTCCACTTTCTTTCTTGTCTTTTTTTGGGATTCCAATGGTAACTATGCCACATCTTCTATTATTCACAATAATTCTATAGGGCTCTATCCATTCTTCTGAGTCACTTTTCTCTCCGTTGTTTAGGTTGGGAGAGTCCTATCGATATTTCCTCACATTCATCAGTTCTACCCTCTGTCATCTATACTCTTAGAGTATAAACTATGAGCTCACCCAGGAACTTTGAGAATTTTCTGTTGTATTTCTGTGGAGACTACTCCCATTTTGCCAGTTGTTTTCATACCCACTTGTAGAGGTTTCCACACAAGTTGGGGGTCCATTGTTGTGCTCTTCTTTCCCCTCCACAAGCTGCATATCTCATGTGGGACCTGTGAAGGCCTTCTTGTTGGCAGATGGTCCATCCTACTTATACATACTTTAGGTCTTGTGGGATATCTTGTCACTTAGTCTTACTGAAGATGTGGTCCATGGGTTTTCTTTTGTTCGCTTCATTTTTCTATCCATTTTTAGGAGGAGATTTAAAGGAGAGAGAAAACTATGATGCCATTAGAATTTTGCCTCAATAAGAAATCCTCCTTTTTATTTTTTCCTCAAATTGTATTACTCTGAACTTAGTCTTGAGTTGGAATTTTTGACTGTGAGATTCAAACTTTAATTCTAGCTCTTGTCCCTCAGACATGGTGTTTATATTGGCCTTTCTAGAGCCTAAATGTAGCCTTTTCAAGTAGGTAGACTTGATTTGCCCCTCGTTCTGGATACTTCTCTTCATCACAGAACCCAGCTATTACAGTGGCCATCCTGTCCCAATTCAGCTATGCCCCCAGGTTCCCTCTGAGTCTCATGGAAGAATCATTTTGTTTATTCTCCTTCTTTTATAGATGAGGAAATTTAGGCTTAAGTAAATTAGGAAAAATATGCAGATTCCCAGAGTTTCTTCATAGCAATATGAGCTAACTTACTGGTTTATCTAATATGCACCAGTAATCTCTGGCAGAAATCAGTCCTGCACTACTTCCCACTGAGCCTGAACAGAACCACAGAATCCTTGTGAACACAATGTACATGGCAGTCATTTCTAGAAACTCCTAATCCCTGTCCAGTGCTCTTTCTAAAACACACTGTATTCTTGTTTTTAACCGTGGCAACAAATACCATAATGCTGCCTTAATTTTGTGTGTGTGAGCTTCACTGTGATCCCTAGATCCTTTTCTTTTGTTATCTCAAATAGAAGGGAATTCCCAATTTTTTCTTTTTTACAGTTTCTCTTCCCCCCCATTCCTCCCTTCCTCCTCCCTTTTTTTTTTTCTGAGCATTTCTCCCCCAGCCCTTTTTATTTTATTTATTTATTTATTTATTTATTTTTTTTTTTTTAAATGGGCCAAGGTTTTTTTTTTTTTTTTTTTTTTTT